>NW_017306390.1:346582-371938 GCF_000935625.1 Nanorana parkeri
TCACATATACATACACACACACACACACACACACACACACACATATATATATATATAAATATTAACCCCAAAATACCCTGAAAATAAGACCTACCCCGAAATTAAGACCTAGTACCATATTTGTGAATTGCTAAAATATAAGACCTACCCCGAAAATAAGACCTAGTTGTGACCATTCCCATGGCCGCTAAGGCCTAAGGGGGAACTTGAATAGCCGCAGGAGAGAATCAGCAGTGCCAACAAAGCCAGCGTTAGAGGAAGCGAGGCGGCAGCGCAGGGAGCACACCCGCATAAGCCGATGTTTCCTCTATAACGCCTGAGTGATACCAAATGCACTCTGCCTGTAAGGAATCTATAGTGAAAGTGTGCTTCGCTCATTCTGGTTACCAAATTGTGTCTTGGAAAGGTATGGCACCCCTGATTGCCCTGATAACCCTATTCTTAACTTTGCCATTTTGGATTATTTAATTTGGATTTGCATTAACTTTGGATTGTTATACATTAAAAACAAAAATAAGACCTACTCCGAAAATAAGACCTGAAAATATAAGACAGTGTCTTATTTTCGGGGAAACAGGGTACTAATAACAAGCAGAAACAGTGCACACATTGGTAATTAGCAGCTTTAAACTCAGTCTTTAAAATTATTTGAGCAACCATAATCTATGGCATGTCTGACTCAATCTACCCAATCACTACCCTGCCCTAAGCAGGCAGGAGTGTCTGTTTAACCACTTGAAGACCGCTTGACCACTTGACTGACGTTTATTCCGTCATGCAACGCTGTACTGAAATTAATTTTATACCATTTTTTGGGGACACACAGAGCTTTCTTTTGGTGGTATGTAATCACCACTGGGGGTTTTATTTTTTACTATATTACGAAAAAAGTACTGAAGATTTTGAGAACAAAACTGATTTCCCTACATTATGTAATGTAACATTTATTATTACCCCAATTTTTTGTTAAAATATAAAAGATGGGATCATGTTGGGTAGACACCAAACATATCAAGCCTTAAAATTGTGCGTGTCTTCAAAATAGCAAAAAAACTACCATAGCCAAAATTGGTCATAGGCGACATTTTAAAAGCTTTTACCTCTCATCAGTTTAGTGTTAATAGTGATTGATAGCGCTAGAATTAGTGCTCTCACTCAGACGTTCGTGCTGATATGTAACCTGTGCGGCACAATGGGCACAATCATCATTTTCGCACATAGGCGCACCTGATGCATGTTTGCATGTGAATGTGGGGGCAGGGAACTTTTACATTTTTTGTGTGGTTTTAAAAAATGTTTTATATGTGAATTTGTTTTTTTTTTAATGCTCCTTACATTTTTCTAAACTTTTTTTTTTTTTTTTACACTGAACTTTATAGCTATCACATAGGAGGCTAAGAAGCTCCTTATGTGATAGCCAATTTACGTGACAACTCCTCTTTATGGAGGCATTAGGGGCAGGGACATCCCGAGGCCGGGTGCCAGCCGGATCGTAGAAGGGGTGACACCACGCCGTGACGTCATCGTGCATGCACATGACATAGACCAGCGCATGCGCGATCAAAGAAAGTAAAATGAAGGTAAATCTTCCCAAGGGAGCTCCTAACAACAGTAAAAACCAAACACATGCTCTAACTCTTCTACTCTGTGCAAAAGTAAAAGAAACATTTTGGCGGGAGATGCAATTTAAACCTGAACTCCAGTCTTACACGGTTGTACAAGCGAGTCTCCTATACTGAAGTTGATGACTCTGATTTCACTGGACACTGTGAGCTTCTTATAAAGTGCATTACAAGCTGTGTCATGTCAGATAGAGCCCACCTAATTTCATGGCTGGAGGACATCCAGCATCATCTAACACTTTCCTCCCCAACCTTACTGCGCCCAAACCTCCTATTTCATTCATTGGATTTAATTTCTTTCAGTCATGGGGCGATCAGTGTTGCAGGTTGGCATTACCTAGGGTGGTCCACCGGCAAATACAGCCTGCCTAGGAATGACCACTCCACCACACTGACATTCCCTTATCGGGACTTTTTAATATTAGCATAACTCCTCCCCAGAACTAAGTCAGGGGGTTGTGATGTGTTCAGGAATCAGGAATTTCATGCACAACACCTTACCGACCCCTTCCACCAGCCATGAAACAATCACAACCTAGAAAATGACATGAATATGTAATTCAAAATATACTGTTTCTACTATATGGGGTTGTCATAGCTGCAGGAAAATAACCATTGTCAGTTCTCATAATAGTCACTTTGTCTGAGATCACTTGGGAACTACACCCTAAACTATCACTGATCGAATAGTTGAGATGTAATCTGCTGAGTCAATATTTTTTACAATCCTCTCTTTACAGATATAAATACATTTGTTAATTGTCTTGTGTTCCAAAGTAAACACATGTATCTATAATAGTCTAAGTAAATACATACAGTATATCTATAATGCCCTGTAGGGAAGAGGGGCTAGGATTAAAAGAGTGTATTTTCCCTTTCCGCCCACTAGATGGTGCTATAGATAAGAGTAAAGTGTTTGTGCCTCTAGGAGTCACAGTAGGAGTTACTGTTGGAGACACTGTTGAAGTCACTGTAGCAGTGACTCCGTTCACACCTAGGCGTTTTGTCCCTCAAAGCTGAGCACGACAAAATGCTCAAGACAAGGAATGCCATTAATTTCTATGGCCCCTGTTTACACCTGAGCATTTTGTCACAGCAGAAAAATGACTGTTGCACACACCTTTCCTGTGACACTGCCACTGCCATCTACAGCACTGTAAGTGTCATTGCAATGCCAGAGAGATGAGAATGTCTATGGGAAGTTGTGGGCACCTTGTTCCCAGCTATCCACCATTCCGGTGACACTGACAGTGCACTTGGCTGCTGTCTATCCACCATTCCACTTACACTGACAGTGCACTTGCCTCCCATCTACAGGCACTGTTAGTGGAATGTTGGATAGGTGTGATCCACATGCACGCACCAACCATTTCAGTGATACAGCCAACAACACTGAGGACACCTCTTCATCCTCCTCCTGCTCACTGCTCCTCCTCCTAGTGCTGGGACAAGGTCATCTGGTGCCCAGGAGGAAGATGTAAATCTACAACTCCCCAAACATTAGTGTCATTGGATGCAAAAATAACAGCCAGCATTGGTGTCACTGGACACAATATTAATCGCCAACATTGGTGCTAGTGGACCCAATATTAACCCCAAAAATTGGTGCCAGTGGACACAATAATACCCCCAGCATTGGTGGTCAATGGACGCAGTAGTAACCCTCAGGATTGATGATGTGTGGCATAATTATTTAACCCTTTTCCCCACCCTACATTGGTGGGTGGTCATTGGAAATTTACGATCCCACTGGCCATGCACCAGTTCAACGAGGAATAGGTTCATTTATAATGACACTGACCACCCACTAATGCAAGTGGAAGGGGGTTAATTAAACCTTCTTCCTTGCATTCCTAGGTAGTTATTGTTATCATTAACCTATTTCTTTCCATGCATTGGTGGTACCGACAGAGTGGCAATACAGTGAAAGAAAGCAATTACATGTGGAGACTCAAGCAGCAGGCAGAGATCATGGCCGGGACTCTAAAGCATCTGTCGGGCAGACATCACTCCTCCTCTGCCTGACAGAGGAACTGATGGACCTGGCCCTGGCTGCCTATGTTCTAGTGCTGGGTGCCGGGGGAACACAGAGAGCATCCCAGGAGACACCCAGTGCCCCACTGCTACTCTGCAAGGTCCCCCCCCCCCTTCTACCACCCTACCTCTTAGTCCTCCACCTCCTTCCTGCAGTAAAAAACAAAAAGCAGCATACATGCTGCACTTTGTTTCTGTTTACATCTCCAGAATGAATGACATTCCGGAGATGTAAGTGATCCGGTAATGACCCGGCCGATAACCAGATCAGAAATTCCAGCAAGTTCCCACCTATGGAGATATAGCTTTGGTGGGGAGCCGCCATGAGGAGGTGGAGAGTGTGTATGGAGCCACTGGTCCATGGGAGGATGTAGGCCCAGATACACCAAGATGTAGGAACTGAATATTCCTGGCAGCTTCCCCTTAGACTAAAAGCAAGGGGGCAGGAGAAGGACATTTGTGGTCGCATTTCCCTGTAAGGATGCAGAGCTCTAGGTAAACCCCTACACGGCTCTGGGCTTAAAATTGAAGACTGATCTCTTGTTGGTAACTATTGTGTGCTCTATAAAGGATTGTGCCATCACCTGAATGTCGATGACTAAAGTATGTAAGATATTTTACGTCAACTGGTCCTTTTCTCAACCTCAAGATGGGGACATCTGGGAAGGGGCTTGCATGGGCTGGATTGCTGCAGTAACACCTGAAGAATGCATGTGTAAAAACCACTTAAATACACTGGTTGGGCCAGGCCGAGTGTCTTTCAGAGGTGGCTTTGCCAGTAATGGGTGAGGTGCAGTGATTTGGCCCGAGGCCTTGAGCACTCTGAGAACCCCTTGTCAATGATGGGTCAGTGGAACATGTGAAAAATGCCTGATGCCGCACTGGAGGTACTTGTGCTGAGCATGGAATCCGACATGCGACCACTGTTACATTAAAGTACTAAGTAAATACATATACTTATAATGTTCTAAGTAAATGCATATATCTATGATATCCTAGGTAAATACAGGTATCTATGCTGGCCTAGGTAATTGCATATATTTATAATGTTCAACGTAAATACATATATCTATGATGTCCTAAGTAAATACATATATCTATAAAGTCCTGGGTAACTACAGATATCTATTATGTCCTAAGTAAACTAAAGCCTATATCTATGATGTCCTAAGTAAATACATATATCTATAAAGTCCTGGGTAACTACAGATATCTATTATGTCCTAAGTAAACTAAATGCATATATCTATGATGTCCTAAGTAAATACATATATCTATAAAGTCCTGGGTAACTACAGATATCTATTATGTCCTAAGTAAACTAAAGCCTATATCTATGATGTCCTAAGTAAATACATATATCTATAATTTCCTTGGTAAATACAGATATCTATGATTTCCTACGTAAACTAAATACATATATCTATGATGTCCTAAGTAAATACATATATCTATAATTTCCTTGGTAAATACAGATATCTATGATGTCCTAAGTAAACTAAATACATATATCTATATTGCCTTGGGTAAATACAGATATCTATGATGTCCGAAAGTAAACAAAATACATATATCTATGATGTCCTAAGTAAATACATATATCTACAATTTCCTGGGTAAATAAAGATATCAATGATGTCCTAAGTAAACTAAATACATATATCTATGATGTCATGGGAAAATACATATATCTATGATGTCATGGGAAAATACATATATCTATGATGTCCTAAGTAAATACATATATCTATAATGTCCTGGGTAACTACAGATATCTATTATGTCCTGGGTAAATACATATATCTATGATCTCCTAAGAAAATACATATATCTTTGATGTCCTAGGTAAATACATACAGTATATGATATTCTGAATCAGATTGAAGAATGTTAACAATGCTGCTAGAGCCTTGAGATGGTGTATGAGTAAGCTTCTGAGGTTTGTGTCTATTGTTATAGGGGCTGAAGTCATGGATACAGACAGTAAGCAGCAAATAACATTTCAAATGTGTTCCCTCCTACGACAGGAAATGAATAAAAGCATGAAGAATGTGATATCCAGGCACATTTTGGTGAAATGTAAACTATATAAACACATTTTACAGCTAAATATTATATTCTCTGTAAAGTTGCCAGCTTTATTCATAAAACATGTAAAATGGTTTTAGCAAATTCTTCTGTGTGGTTTGAAGTATTTACACAATCATCATTAGCCCAGCTGTCACAACCTCACACTCTCGGCCTGATTTACTAAAGTGTGAAGCACAGAAAAGTGCAGTGAAGTGTATTTGCCTAAACTTCAACTGTTCAGTTACCATTCTTCGCACTTTTGTAAATCGAGCCCTCTGTGTGAAAAGTCTAATTCGCACTTTGCAGGTTTCCAGTTCTGACTTCACTCTGATTATTCTGATCTGGGACAGCAGGGTTAAAGTGATATTCAAATCAAAATCGTTTGATGTCTAAAAGTTTAGTTTCCTGTAGAATCAGCTGGTCCCCTGAGCACTGGCCCTGATGTCCTGTTTTACGGTGGCTCCTTTCCCTTGCAGGGTCCCATGGAGCCGCCCTTGTGTGTTCTGGTAAGCTGAGTGTGTCTACAAACGCACAGGCATGGCAAGGCAATCTTCTGCTCCTTACTCCCCCCCCGCTTCCTTCTCTAAGCTAGTAGGTAGATAGTTGCTGAAGACTGTTCTGTCATTTGTGATCTTGTACTGGACAGGAAGTTCAGGGAAGCCGAGCTGAGAGAGTTGGAGCTGTTTGAAAACATGATGACTGTAAGTGCTTGGATAAAAATATAAAGAAAAACTTTTCTGGTTCAAGTATATTTGCTTGATCTAAATTTATTATTGAAAAAAATGGGAGTTTAATACTGCTTAAATGTACTAAAGACAAAAGAACTGTTTACTTTACAAGGGAATGTGCACTCTGCAGAGGTGCTGAATGAGATTAAGCTTTGTTGACTTCCATCAGCCAATCATGTGCAAGCATAAACACTGTTTTTTTTATTTTCCGTGTACATGATTGGGTAATCTTTTGGAAATGAAATGTCACCACATTCACTAAGCTAAGGTAAAACTTCCACTACAAAGTGAACAGCATATTTGCCTTTAGTAAATCAACCTCCACGTCTCCTAATTTAAAACTTTTCACGGAGTGTAGTAAACTATAGCTAGAGATCAGAAATTAGCATATCCATTCTATGATGCTGAAAACTGACTTCTGATTGGCTTTTTTTGTGACCTTTAGCAAGCCATTACTATAATAATTAAATATTATATATTGTGTATGTAAACCCTAAATCTAATTTTCAATATTTTAACATCATAAATCACTCTATAAATTTTGTGTGTAAATGTGTTACAATGTTTCTTACCTAAGGATCCTGCCAGTAATAGCTCTTCCTCCGAGCTGGCTTGCTCTTGGACTGGTCCTTCCAGCCTCGCTCTCCCTCCTTAGCAGCGGTTTATAGTTCCTGAGTCATCATGTTCTATACACAGGACATGAGGACGCCAAGGGACATACCATCACAGTGGAGGAGGAGCAGTCTGGAGTGAGAGCTGTGACAGCCAGCCGTCTCGGGGGACCGGTGAGTATAACTTTGTTATTTTTGACCCCAGGCAAAAACGAGCACTTAATCCTTGCAATGTAAGAGTAGCCCCACTGAAAGGGTTAATATTTTTATTTTATTTTACTCAAATGTGTATTTAATAACAGCATGAGTTTAAATCTTATGGTGCTTGGTTAGGTTACTATACTGTGCGATAAAATAAACTATAAAACCAAATTGCATAGCAACCAATAAACATTGATATCTTCAAAAGCAAAGCCAAATGGATTTGAATAACTGTATCTATATTGTGACTCTTGGGAGAACATAAGGTAAATTGTTTTTGGTACACCATAGGCGATGGAATATACAGTAGACTGCAAGTATAAGGGTTCATTCATACGAATCCTACGCATTCTAGATCAGCATATTTTTTTGGTGGAAGTGGGGTGGAGGTACGGCCCTATATTTATGTTCAGCTGTGGACAGGAAGCCTGTACAAATCAATGACAGGCTCTCACTGTTCACAGCTGTTTGCATGTAATCGTTCAAAAAGCCAATTTCCTGATAAATCATTTTTCTTCAAACTGTAATTACAGCAAAAGGCTCCTGTATGTACATTTTGTAAATATGTTTAGAGTGTAATCTAAAAGCAAGAAATCGGACCATCTGAAGATAAACCTAGTACATACCTCTTAACTATCTGGAATAAGAAAGTGGGACATCTAACAGCACAGTAGGGGGGATTTATCAAACTGGAGCAGACAGAATCTGGAGCAGTTGCTCATAGGGGTCTATTCATAAATCTGCCGAGGGCAGCCGAGTGAATGACCGATCTGAAGTGAAGTGAGCCGAACACTGTTCGGCTATTCACTTCAGGCTGGTACGGCTAATTTCAGCCCTATATCGGCTGAAATCAGCCGTACATCGGCTTGCTTCGTGTGGCTTCGGGTCGGCCGAACATGCTCAGCACGTTCGGCTATTCTTATAGATCCGGCTATTCTTATAGATCCCGAACAGCAGTGAGTGAATAGCCGAATGCAGCCAAGCGGCATTCAGCTCGGCTGTTGTGCTCGGTCCCCCAGAGGTACCGAGCAGAACAGAAAAACAGTGAAAAAACCAATAAGATCACGGGCTGTACGGGCTATTGTGAATAGTCCGTACAGCACCCCTTTGGTTCTACTGAACCGAAGGGGTCCTGGAGCCGAAGCTAGCCGGAGGATCGGCCGAAGCTACGGCCAGATCCATCGGCAGCTTCGTGAATAGACCCCATAGTAACCAATCAGCATCTATCTTCAGTTTGTTTAGGGAAGATTTAAAAGTGAAAGCTGATTAGTTGCCATAAGCAACTGCTCTAGATCTTCTCTGCTCATAAATTCCCCACAATGTATTTGTGCAATAGGCACACATCCCTGTCCTGTCCCCAGTTATGCTGAGCGTTAAGAATTTAGAAATGTAGTTCACTAATGGAGGAAAGAGGGACAGGGGGATTTGGTTCCAAATGAGGGACATTTGAGATGTATGCTAGTAACCTATGCATTACAGCCGCACACTGAGCATAGTTGTAGGCCATTCTGATACACAAGAACATCAGCATCAGGCTAGTGGAAAGAGAGAACTAGGTGTTACACCAGGAGGATCGGAAAAAGCAGGTACTGGAGGTCCAATCAGAAAGAAGAGCAAGACTTAAAGTGACACTAAACTCAGGAGTTAAATCCTAAACATACATTCAAGTACCTTAACTACTACAAAAATGTAGTTTATTTGTGTATCACTCATCTGTATATCCTCAAATCATCTCTGAATTCATCATGTCCTTCCTTCTGGATGATGGCTACTTTTGGTCCCTGTGTGTCTTGTAGAGTAGCCACCGCTCCGAGCTCGCTGCTGTAATGAACTATAATCTTGAATTTAGTTTATTAATTTGGATTGAGATTGTAGTCCATCATGAGAGTGAGCTTGGAGCGGTGGCTACTTTACAACACACATAGGAACCATGGAGATTAAAAGTAGTAACAGGACACTTTTCATGCCATTGTCTCCCACTAGGAGCTGGAACAGGTAAATGTGTGTGTGGGGTGGGGCATCTATGCAATTAGCGTACAAAAAGAATAATTATCCTTTAAAGTAAACTTGGCATGAAAGAAATAGGGTTTGTATTGTCGACCATATGCTGACCCCCCTGGTTTCAGTAGTTTCTTTTTAACTGCTTCAGAGCAAGTATTTGAATCATTAAAGTCAGGGAAAAGTCAGAAGTTCTTATCTGTATTCAGGGCTGCTAATAAGGGGGTACAGACAGTCTTTCTGTAGCCAGAAACGTGCCCCAGTGGCTCAGCGAGGGGGGTCCCGGCTGGGTTGCAATAAAATCATGAGGCCAATATTATCCAAACAGATCTCATTGCTGAAGTGTAATATTCCAAGTCCTCTCTCAGTTCAAATGCTGGTGTCCAAATTGCTGAACTGCGCTAACAAGCTACAAACAGCTGTTTTTCTAGTGCTAATAATTCTGTACCAAAAGTATCAATTTAAAGATTAAAACCATTGTTATGGCGTCTTTCCCCACATAGTATTTATCACCTTCAGGATGGCAAATTTTGTATTTGTGTAGCAAATGTTTCCGCAGGATGCAAGGCATGCTAGGAAAGCTGCTGTACACTAGGAATTCCCCCAGCAATTGTGGTTTGCTAAGAGCACCAATAAAATACCACTGACTTTGTTCTGATATCCACAATTTGTAACATGACATATGTATATTATTCTATTCTGCATGCGAAAGGGTGCTACATCAAGGAATTTAATCTGACACACTAGGATTTATTTAATCCATTCAGATAGCATCAGCACATAAGGAAATGTTTTACAGAGTATATCCAACACATATCAATCACTTCCCCTATGAGAGATCTTACATTCTAATGTCCCTCCTGCCATATAATGGAGCCAAGCTTTGGGCACAAATAAATTAACTCACTAGTGTATTTTTAGACTGTGCATGTAAACCAAAGCACCTGGAGGAAAGTATCGGGAGAGGAAGTTGGAAGAAATCTTGCCCTTGGGGAGACAGTTAGCAATAAAACCTGACAGATGTACTAACCCTTTTCTATTCTATCCATAAGAAAAAAAACGATGTTTTGGGAGTAGTAGGGCTTTAAATCAAAGGTGTAGGAAAACATTTAAATTCAGTTACATTTAAAGTTGAAGGTTTATAAAACTGAACTGTTTATCAGTCAACACTTCAAGTTGTGTTGAATGAGTTTTCTAATCCAGATATCCTAGATCAGCATTTCTCAACCTTTTTTTATTCATGGCATCCTTTAAAAGTATGCAAAAACTCAAGGCACCCCAGTGTAAAATGTCATCGGTTTTAAAGGGGCCCCAATGGAAAAACATACAAACAAGTGAAATTTCCACCTTAACATCAAAGTGCCCCCTTCAAATCCAAATTTTTCCCACCCCTATACATCAGTATCACACTTTGCATCAGTAGCTCCCTTTCACATCAGGAGCCCCCTTTCACATCAGAACCCCTACTTTCATATCATAGCCCCCCCCCCCTTTTAACATCAGAGTTCCCCTTTTACATCAGTCTTCATTCCCCCTTTGCATCACAGTCCCACTACCACTAAATTTTGAGGTAACCCTAAGGAGGACAGGAGGCACACCAGCATGTCACGGCACCCTGGTTGAGAAAGGCAGTCCTAGATAGCCAACACAGCCAGATTCTGACCTCACTTTTTTCTACAACAGTTAAATAAATACAGCTTGGTCAAGGACTACCCCAGCATGAGACTGAAAGGTGAACACTAATAAGGTCAGCTTTCAGATCTCCCCTACTACTGATCTGATCGTTGTGTACTGTGGGATGTAGTATAGAGTAATTGGCCCATTCACACTGGTATGGTGCCATTTATTATTAACAGCACTTCACCACTGCACCACAACGCATGCAACATCATGTTTCCAAACAGCTCAGCTTCCCTGAACTCACTTGTCTAGTACAAGATCACAAGGAACAGAGCAGTCTCCAGCAGCTGTCCATCTGCTAACCTGGAGAAGGAAGAAGGAGAGGGGAGAAGGGTGGAGGGGAGCAGCTTGCCCTGCTGTGTCTGTGTATATGCATAGACACACAGCTTACTAGCATACACAAGGGTGGCTCCATAGGACCCTGCAAGATAAATGAGCCACCATAAAACAGGATATCAGGACCAGTGTTCAGGGGGGCAGCTGATTCTACAGGAAGCTAAAGCTTTTAAGCATCCATTGTAAGTGATTTAATCAGGATTTATAATAGCTTAAAAACATTTTGACTTTAATATCACTTTAATGTAAAGCACATTATTGTGCAGCATAACTAGCATTAAACCAATGTGGCAGTGTGAAAGGGACTTTATAGTGCTATCCCTTCTTCTCCCAGTTGAGACCCTGCTTTACAGGGAATTACAAGGAGGGGTAATTTGAAGTTACATTGTGAAGACATGCTCATCAGTTTATGGGTTATGTGTGTGTTATTGTTTAAGTATGTTATAGCGGGTAACCTGTTTATCAAAAGGCTGTCATCACTACCAACCCCCCCTTCGTTAGCTCTCTGTGTACTCCGAAGGAGCTCGGGACAATGACATTCTCCTGCCGGTGTGTCTGGGTGGACCCCTGCTACCGCTGTCTGGAGCTCTTTAGCAGCTAGACCCCTGCAGGGTTGGGGAGTCAAAATGTATTGGGAGAGCAGGATGTTTGTGATGTGATTATCTTAAACCATAGTGAAGTCCGTTACATACATTATGGGTACTTTTTTTTTTTTAAATGGGATTTTTTTTTAAGGGAATGTATAAGCAATGAGTCGAATTGGGACATTTTGGTTATGTCTACACCTCTGTGTAAATGTGGAAGAAAGCTCTTTAATAAATGAAAGTGCCTCTTTTTGGTCTGATGTACGGATATCTATGAAAGAGTTCTCGTTAACTACAAAAGTGTTATTCTGCACTAAAACAATAATTCAGTTTCTTTATTCTCTTCGAAAAGCCAATATAAAGGAAAAGTAATGGTGAAAAAACCTATTTTGGGTTTAACCAATCATTTTTGAAATATATAAATTCTTAATGGTCGGCATAACTGGGGACGTGACGGGGGGGTGTCCATCACCTAAATACATGGTTCTGGAAGGTGTCCTTCTTTCTCATCTCAGAAAGTTGGTAGGCATGCTGAGGGAAGCAGATATTCTCCTACTCACTGGCCACACATTAATTTCAAGACGGAGAATCTTTGCACACAAATGTTATGATTCATCACAGAGTCTCTTTGGGATATAATGTATTATGTATGTCTCTTCTCACTGTTGTGGTACTTGTTTTCTGGTTCTTTTATTTAGGAGTGAAGGATCATCTTCCGTGGTTCTACAAGGGTTTGTCTAAACGAATAAACAAGAAACAGAAACTCCCTTGTATTTTTTTCTATACTGTACCGTGATAAAGCCAACAGTGTAAACACAATCTGGCAAGAAAGCACATGACAGCAATCATCTTTCACTTTTTACTACTATGGTCTGATTTCATGTGGTTGTGGCAGAAGATACCCTGCAGGAAGGCTGAAGTTAGTTATCCAGTTACTGGTACCAATTAAGTTCTTAAGGAACTTCCTTATAAACATTTTTTGTTGATTTTAGTCTTGGATCACTTGTAATTTATAGCTTACTCTCTTCCTCTGTGTTTTCTTTCTGTCAAACTTTACATTGTGTTTATATACATGTTATAAAATATTACATTATATTTTGCCATTGCTGCTGGGGTTTTTTGCTGTAGGGTTCAAGGAGAAATTACACATTTATTTGAGCAAGATTGGTTATCAGTGGATCTAATGTTCTGTTCTCTGTCATGCTATTTGATAAACATTTTCATAAGTAAAGTGCCTACATTGATTGTTTCAATTATCTGTACAATACGATAAATAGATCTGGCTTTTTCAGTTATCTCACTTAATGTGAACCTGTCTTAACTGCATAAGTTAAGGGCCAGATTCCCCACAAAGCCACCGAGACAAGGCCTCGGGGTGGCAGGGAGTAGAAGGGGACAAGGCTCCGTGTCAGATTAAAGAAAAAGCAGTGTTTCTCTCCTGGGCGGCCGGGAACGGGAGACTCCCAGAGCGCCAGAGCGCCCGGGAGAGTTTTTTTTTTCATTTTTTTTTTACGGCAGCAGAACCACCGTCCAATAGAAAACTGTTGGGCGGGGCTAGCTGCCCCGCACAATCGTTTTCAATTTACTTTTTTTGTACTTTTTAACTATTTTTCTGTTCTGCTATTGTTCACTCGGCTGCCCTCGGCAGCTTAGTGAAGAGACCCCTAAGTTTTAGTTCTGGCTGCCTAGAGTGCAGAGTAGTTTCCACCCCCTCCCTTCCACACACACACAGCGTGCGGGGATCTCTTAGGGGTAATGTGCCTTGGTTCCCCTAGATGGCCGCACTGTTGCAGGAGCTGGTGACAGAGCAGCAACGAGCAATTACTTTTTTTTTTCTTTCTACAGAAAGTTTTTATTTGACAGGATACAGAAGACACTGGACCAGATACAGATACTAGATGGATTTCTTCTATGGACAGACATCTGGATAATCCAAGGTATGTGGCAGGCAGTGAGGCATATGAGGGGGATGGGTCTGGCAATTAAATACACACTGGAGACAATTTCTGGGAGGGTTTTCTTCCTTGCCCATTTTGGCAGGACTGTCTTCCTCTTCAGAACTTTCCTCTTCATCTTTTTCCATTTTCTTCTTTTTTGCCTGTCATGCCTTGTTGGAAGCTGCTGGCTTTTTACAGGTTTTGGAGGAGATTCTGGATCTTCTTCCTCTACAACCTTCAAGCAGAGGGGCGGCAGCGGTGTGGAATCCCCCGACGCCCTGAACATAAAGTTCCGGGCGCCGGGCGGTAAGTTGTGCTTTCTACATTTAGTCCTGCTTTGGGAAGGCAAGACTAAATGTAGTGGGGGGAAGCCGCTTGTTCGTTTACAAGTGATCGCCGCAATTACTTGTAAAATGTGTGCAGCCAGTCCTTCCCCTCCCCCAGTGCTGTGCTGGAACTCCTGTATTGGAGGTGACAGGTTCAATAAAGAGAACCTGTCACCTCCAAAGGCTACCACACGAGTGAAAAAATGGGGTCACTGACATGTGTAAGGGTCACCATACCAGTGTGAATGGGCCAATTACTGTTAGGTCTGCCATGGTCTGGTCTTGGATAACAGACAGCACCTGGTCCCAGAAGGACCTCAACTCCATAAACCCTTAAGGTCTGGGGGGAATATTTGGGAGGGACCTCATGTACAAAAAAAAGTCTATACGGTTCCCCCTCAAAGTCATACCAGACCCTTGGGGTCTTCTGGGAATATTGAGGAGGGACCCCATTTAAAAACAAAAGCGTGTGGAGTTCCCACTTGGAGTCATGCCGTGCCCTTGGGGTCTGGTTGGAATTTTGAGGGGGAGCCCCACCCCCAAAAATGGGTAAAAAAAGGTGGGGTCCCCCCTGGAATTCCATACCAGACCCTTGATCCGAGCATAGGACTGACGGGGCCGGAAAAGGGGGGGACGAGCGAGCGGCCCCTCCCTCCCTACCATTCCAGGCCACATGCCCTCGGCTCTGGGAGGGTGCTTTTCTAGGGTCGCCCATGGAGGGGCACCTTGTCCCCGTGCTGATGGGGACAAGGGTCTCTTCCCCACAAGCCCTGGGGGGGGGTGGGCAAGGGGCTTATTCAAATCAGGATACCCCTTTAATAAAGGGGCACCCAGATGCGCCCCCTCCCCCTTGTGAATGAGTAAGGGATACTTGTACCCGTACCCATTCACTAAAAGGTAAAAAAAAATTGAAATTAAAAAAAAACAGACTTTTGGAAAAGATCATTTAATTGAAAAAAAACACAACAAAGGATTTTGACAAGTCCTAAAAAAAATGGATCCATCGACGTAATCCAGGGTCAATCACAATGTCCAGCGTTGTCGACGACGACTCGAAAAAAAATAAATAGAAATAATTTTTTTTTATACTACCACCACCATCCTGTCCACTCGCGATGTACTCCTGCTGCAGAATGGCATTTTGACAGATGCCGGCAGAACATAAACTTGGGTGCAGCTAGCGGTGACAGCTAGCTCTGCCCAACTGTGCACAGTTTTACATCATCTGACAGGTTAGCCATGATTGGCCAAAGTCATCATGACTTTGTCCAATCGTGGCTCTTACAGAGTACTGAGCCTGATTGGGCAAAGTCTTGCATCTGACCTGCGGTCAGGTGCAAGCCTTTAGCCAAAAAGAGCTTCACAAGGGGCATTGTTTTGTGGGGCATTCAGCTGTCGAACAGACCCCCGAACGCCCTTATTGTTTGTGTGTATTTCCAGTTTTATATATCAGAACTTCCACATTTGCTGAGAAAGGTGCTGATTTATCTCCACTTACCTTGTTCACTGGATTATCCCGAAATGACATACTTACATGTCCAACGAATCCAGCATTGTCGCGCTGCAATCCACTGATCCGCCACTGCACTCTGAGTCCCACTCCATCATCTTCCTTACTTATCATCAGTGGGCTGGATGTTTCTTCCAGGTTCCTGTAGGCAGCCTCCTGATGACATGCATGTAATATGGTGCATCATCACGAGCCTGACTGCAAGAACCAGCCAAAGACAGGGGCTTAATGATGTGCAGTGCTGCATGTGCCTTGGAGCTCCCCGGATGCCTGATATCCAGTATTGAGAGAAGAGGAGTGTCGGAGGACAATGAGGTAAAGTAGATGGAGAGGGTAAAGGTCTGCACTAAATATACAGTTGAAATAAATATGTATAAACTGTTTCATCTGCCAAAGAATGTGTAATATTCTTCAGGAAGTCTTTTGACAATATTTTTTTTTTTTTTTTACAGTCCGCAGAAAAAAAAATCAAAAAGCGTGAGGTTCCCCCAAATGATACCAGACTCTTTAGGTCTGGTAGGAATGTTAGGAGGAACCCCCCAATTTAAAATTTAAAAAAAGTGTGTGGGGTTCCCCCCAAAAGTCATCCTTTAGGTCTGGTAGGCATTTTAAGGGTGAACTCTGCCACCCAAAAATGGGGGGGGACATGGGGCCCCCCTAAAATTCCTACCAGACCCTTGATCCGGGCACAGGCCCGGCAGGGCAGGAAAGGGGGACACACCTCTCCCTCCCTGCGTCATACCAGGCCACTTGCCCTCGGCAATGGAAGGGTGTCCCCATGATGATGGGGACAAGGGCCTCTTCCCCACAACCTTGACCCTGTGGTTGTGGGGGTCTGCAGGCAGGGGGGCTTATTTGTATTGGGGTACCCTTTAATTAAGGGGGCACCCAGATGCCTCTGCCCCCCTCCCCTTTTAATGAGTTAGGGGTACCTATACCCCTACTCATTCAGTAAAGGGTTAAAAGTAAAAGTAAATAAAGAACCACACATTTTGAAAAAGCCCTTAATTGAAAAAAAAACAAAAACAAAGAGTCAGTTTTTGAGAATTCCTTTTTAACCACTTGCTGACCAGGTGTTTACGCCACCTTCCTGGCCAGGCCATTTTTCAGTATTTAGCACTGCGGTACTTTGACTGACATTTATTCCATCATGCAACGCTGTACTGAAATAAATTTTGTACCACTTTTTGGGGACAGATAGAGCTTTCTTTTGGTGGCATTTCTTCACCACTGGAAATTTTATTTTTTACTATAATTAGGAAAAAATACTGAAAATTTTGACAAAAAAAGTTATATTTTTTTACATTATGTTATAATACATTTATTAGTACCCAATTTTTTGGTAAAATATAAAAGATGGGGTCATGTCGGGTAAATAGACACCAAACATGTCGTGCTTTAAAATTGCGCACACCTGCGAAATCGCAAAGAACGGCCATACCCAAAATTGACCATAGGAGACGCTTTAAAGCTTTTACCGCTCATCAGTTTAGTGTTAATAGTGATTGATAGCCCTAGAATTAATGCAACCTGTGCGGCACAATGGGCACAATCATCATTTTAGCACATAGGCGCACCTGATGCATGTTTGCATGTGTATGTGGGGGCAGGGGACTTTTTTACATTTTTTGTGTGGTTTTAAAAAAGTTGATGCTTTACACAATAAAACTTCATTCGGGAAAGAACATTGGATGCATCCGAAATTTTCGTTATGAGAAGTTCATATACGCTTGCATTCGTTATTTCTGTCTGTCGTAAATTCGGATGCATCTGAATGTACGAACTTCCGAAAATTTGTCAGAAAAACAAATCTTTCCGAATGCCTAGTCTGTTGTTTCTATGCAATGTTTACTCCTTTGGGGGCCTAATTAGTCCACTCCTGTGGGAACACAATGGTGCTGGTAATGAAGGGGTCATTGCTGTCACTCAGTGCTGGTGCTGAATGCCCGTCTCTGCTTATCTACCCTTATCTTTACCCTAGTTAACCTTGCTAATTGCCTCCATTGAACTTATGGACAGTTGAGGCTGCATGCCACGTTGGAGCCACACGGAATGCAACAATTTTTACAATGTTTATACATCTTTTGTGAACATTATCAGCCTTAACATAAACTGTCAAGATCACTAGAAATACAATGCATAAACATGTAAAATCTTTTGTCTCAACCACAATTTAATTGAATTGTGGCTTTTGAACATGTGTACGTCTCTGTTTTTTTTTTTTTTTTATGCTCACAATACTGGGAAATTCAACCACGAGGTTAAAATTATTTCAACCATATTTTAATTGAACCCAGTTTAAAATAAATCAGACTGTCCTATTCTCATCTTCAGTGGAACTTGGCTAAAACAATCCAGTTCTGTAAAAAGAATTTTCATTCTAATGTTTCCTGTAAAGTGAGTATGACTCAATGTGAAATTATAATGTACAGTATATAGAAATGTATCATGAAGGCTACTGAAAGTCTCTCCTTATCAAAACGACTTGTTTTCTAATGAGATTAAACTGTCGGGAAAGGCACAAGATTCTTGTGGGAGTCTAGCTGTAGGAAAATGAGGAATAATGTATCTGGCTCTTGCAAAAAGGTCATGCAATGTTAGAGGGCGATAACTAGAAAAACAGCCTCTGGATAGGTCTGCAGAGATCTTGCAGTTACTGTATCATGTGAAGCCCTTTGCTGCAATTGAAATAATGTGAATTACGCATCGGTGAACTTTCAGTACATTACATCACTGCCTGAACATTTTACATTGAAAACAAAAAGGCCTCTGGTTTATAGTGAAAAACAACAGAATATCGGGACTTACAAAAATCTAATTTAAAATAATGATCTTAAATATGTACATAATTGCTGAGCAATAGCAAACAATCATCTTAATAGTTTAATTTGTATTTCTTTTTTAAGGGGCTTCCAGCAAGCCAGTATGCCTGTGTTATACAAATGTCAGAGCTTCTGGCAGTACAGGCAATACATCCACATTGGGGGAATAAGCCTAAGGATGTGGATGTGTAGGAACCACTGGAGCAGACAGAATCTGGAGCAGAAGGCCAGACCAATCAGCCTCTATCTTTCATTTTCAAAGCTCAACTGAACAAACATAATAAAGAAGTTGATTGGTTGCCATGGGCAACTGCTCCAGATTCTCTCTGCTCCAGTTTTGATAAACCCACTCAATGTTGTTACTTTCATTACTGGAGACCCATGACCACCCTAGTTCTCCTTCTCAACTCAACCTTCATGTAAATAAGAACTTATTAGAAAAACCTTTGTTTCTTTTTCTTTGCAGAAAAGGAAACAATCAGCACTAGGTCGTAAAAAGATTTTGCAATGTATTTGGAAATTGGAAATCATAACGAGTGTCTGATCAATAAAAATTCTTGTCATTGTGGTTTTATTAACTGCAGTGTGGTCCAATTTCTGCAAGCAATGCTTTCGTAGGTGACCTTATTTGCCACTAAAACCTTCTCAGAAACAATAAAGACATGATCTGTTCACAGTTGCTGGGTGCATACATTTTAATGCCTTGCTCCTTGGTGTTCCTTGATTACCGATGGAGAGGGGTAGGAGAGGGTTCCTTAAGCTCCCCAGCATGCTTTAGGCTGTCCTGGCACAGGCTTATAGATTTTGGAGACTTTTTATCAAAATTGTCTGATCACTTTTCCCTGAGATCTGTCAGCCTGGTAAGATGACTGTGCTTGGTTTGAGTGGGCCATGGCCATCTCATGTCTATGGGTACCTCAATGATTTTCCATGCTGTACCTTTTTTTGGGTGCCGTTATGCCTTCAATTGTGTTCATGGTACCAGTAAATGCTACAGTATTTGAGCTGTGTCAAATGTACCCAAATGCTTGATATTCTGTAAATGATAAGACAATATATGCTACACCTAATACAATATGTTAGGTGTTCAGCTATCCACACACAAACATGGGTGCTACTATGATAAAACCAACTTTATTGTAATCATTAGAAAAGTTATAGAAGTAAATCAAACTGACAGTCTCCAATTGATATAATTTATATCTTCATCCAATTATCTCTCAAACAGGTGTAGTATTCAAAGCGGTTGCCTTTTTGGAGAACAAAACAGGAAGAAGAAGTTACTGTGCCTGTCTCCCTAAAATATTTTCCTTTTTGAATTGATTTGCTTTATATATTGATTATGAGATTATTTCAAATACATAAGGGTATCTACAGATGCCTTGATATTTACAAGTGATGAGACTGATCCGTTGTAATAATTGAGTTTTGTTGTGGTAAAATGTAAGCTAAAATGGACATATAAGTGTCAGTCGAGCTTATTACATGGTTTTCCCACATGCTGGAGAATTTCAGAAGCTTATAAAGAGCAACCCCTTTACTATATGAGCATGAAAAAACCCTGGTGGGTTTTGCAATGACAGGTAGACAGGTAAATCTCAACATTATTGTGGGAAAATATACTCATCTACTGCCACCCTATCTGATTGGTGCAGCTTTCAATTTAAAGAAGAACTTATTAGGAGAACGTATTATTCAGCTATCCAGCCTAAGCCATTATCCACCCTCTTCTAACTTGAACCACATACCAAAAATCAGCATAAATACATTTTAGAGGAACATCTCTGCCCAGGGTTGATGCAGTGATCCACTTTTCCAGGGCTCATATCCTGCTATAGAATCTGGCCAATACATCAATTCTGGCCATAGAGAATAATGGCCATCTCTAGCTTTAGCCCAGCATATGTACCTGGGATGGCCATCATTCTCTATGGAATTCAAAGTAGGCTTGTAGCCAGTGTCAACCATGGGAAGACTGTGTGGTGTAGATGTGGCTTCTGTAAGGATCTGATACAATGTTCCATTAATAGCTCTTGAGGGTAGAGGGGGGCCTGAAGCAAACTAATCAAGATGTACTTCACTTCATGTGACAGCGTTGGGCCAGTCAGCACTGCCACATAGGAAGTCCATAGCCTTGACGCAGCTATTACTGTGGTGACTGGTAGCTTACAGGTGGCTCTGTGGTGCAATAAATAGTGCATTGGACTCCTAGAACATGTAGTAATTCAAAATTTGTGGGTTTGAGTCCCAACAGAGTTGCTTTTTTACTGGTGTATAGCTAGCTTACATTGTGCTTTCCTTCACTTCTGGCGGTTGATGGGGAGTGAAAGAAAAGTAACTACATGCTAGTGGTGAAGGCTAATTTAAAGTGACCCTGTTTTTTTTTTTCTTGCATGGGCGTAGAGCAGGTTCACATTAAGGCTGATAAACTATCCCTATGTGAAAAAGACAGACCAGGAATAGCATTTAAACAGTGCATGATTTGAACACACTAGCATTCCTATTAAATACATGCCAGTAAATAACAATGAATTACAGAGTAAACCGTTGAATTTATCAGAAATGACACATTGCCCAGATGAATCTTCCCACAGGATCTGCTTCAGTCATTGCAAGCAATCTCTGGACACCCACAGGAGTACAGTGCCAATGCTAACATTGCAGAGAAAACAATACTTATATACCGTGAGTAGATTCTTTAGCACAGTGCAATTCATTTTTCCTACCACATCTGTTTCATTAAAAGCTGTGAGTCCCTAATGAGTACCACTTTCTGGATCTCATTCTCCAGCAGCTGCTGAAGTAGACTTTCCACTTCAACATTCGTTATCGCACATTAAATCTGCATTTTGTCCTTGGCAACCTAAAAAAAACACACAAATTCCCATTTAAATTTTCTTTTGAAAATGTAACTATTATTTTTTTTCTAAACATTTCATGAAAATGTCCTCCACATGCCACTAAAATATTATTACAGTTTCACTATTTCTTATAGTTCTTTCTGTATAAACACAGCTCTCAAGTATCTCAGCTTTCATAATCGTTGTTTTTGGATGATTAAGGAATACTGAGGAATCATTGCTAAAATTGAATTCACTTACACATTTTAGAACTAATATTTACATGTAAAGAAAAGTCTGCATAAAGATATTCGTCTACCTCTGGCCACCACCTTAAGGAGGCCTTTTTTATGTATTAGCCCCCATTTACATTATAGCGTTGCAGAAACACGTGGTGTGTTGACGCAGGTTCACGGGCGTTTGTTTTCCCCACATTTGGCGTGCCTTCCCTATTGATTTCAATGGGTTCCTAGATGTGCGCTAAAGACAGGAAAGTAGTCCATGTTGCACATTTTGTGGCACGCATTCAAAGTTTTTTCCACGTGTTTGTGCATGTTTTAATGCACATGAACGTGCGGGAGAACACCGCATTTGCTCAGCCACCTTTGTGGTTGCAATAAATACTAATGGCACCGCAAACGCGTTCCCTGTTTGTGCGTGTCTAGTGAATGCTCATCAAAGCATGCACTTTTGTGCTCATTTGACGCTTATTCATTATATGATATGATGTGAGTGGGTACTTAGGGTTTTTACTGCTTGAAAATGCTAACATGAGCAGAGTTCAGGTACAAAAATAAACATTAATTACATGTACACTGATCACTTATGCAGTGGCGAAACTAGTGAATACACCGCTCCCTCTCATTGGCTGCTGCCCGGCTGGATGATGCTTCACGCTGCGCCCGGAACAAGATGAGGGGAGCAGCGTGAAGCATGTAGGGCCCAGGATGGGAGGAAGAGGTCCTGGGACTGGTAATCAGCGGTCACCAGTGGCCCCTTCCTCCTGTCCTGGGCCCCCTCCAAGTGGCCGAACTCCAGGGCCCGGTCGTGGCCGCGACCTCTTGCGACCCTGGTAGTTCCGCCACTGCACTTATGTAAAAATACCCTCTCCCTATGAACATTTCTATGAACATTTCTGTAAAGAAGCCCACTCCCTATGACCACCAATGTAGAGGGCACTTTTCTTACTGAACACCAACGTAAGGGGTCCCTTCTCTCACTGACAGCCAATGTAATGGGGTCCTTTTCCCACTAACCCCCAATGTAAGGAGGTACTTCTCTCACTGACCATCAATTTAAGGGGAGATTTCTTTCACTGACCACCAGTATAAGGGAGCCCTGCTTACCAATAATGTAAAGGGTCCCTTCTCCCACTGACTCATATAAAGGGGCTTATATCCTACTGACAACTAGTGTAAAGTCTCCCAATAAAAATATAGATCAATATAGGGGCTCATTCCTCATGATGTAATACTCTCACCATTGTAATAGGGGCATTTACACAGACCACCAATGTAACAGGGCATACTACATAGACCACCAATTTACACTGACCTCCATTGTAATGAAGGCATTAACTGACCAACAATGTATATGTGGGATTGGCAATGACAACCAATGTAACTGGGGCACTTCTTCATTAACTCTCCACATGCACATTACTGTACTGTTGCCCTGCATCTGTTGTTGAAATACATAGTCATTTGAGAGCAACATGCCCAGTGTGACTTCTTCTGTCTGCTGAGTTTGCTCTAAACCCTTTCAATTGATTTACTCCTAGCACCTCACACCTAGAAATTGTAAGTACCTGCAGACATGAGATGACTATTCCTTGATCCTGTCCATTTTGCATGTGTCAATGCCGTGCTTGCTTTTATTATCAATGCTGGTGTTTGCCATGGCTGAGGGGGTGAGTGTTGGCTGCTCAGGCTGAGGCAGAGTTTAGTAAATAACATGAATCTGATCTTACATCCATCAATCATGTGCTAGAAAAAATCCTGCTTTTGTACTTTCCTTTGTACATAATTGGGTATTTAGCATAAACGCAGGTTCACCTTTTTTTACTCTCATTCACAGCAGTGGTAAGATGCCCTTTGTAACAAGTATATTTGTTTATACTGGGTTTAAGAAACTACAGGAATGGTATTCCTACTAATCATTAACTAAGAAATAGTGTACAATTCATCTTTATATAATTTTCCTTTGATGCTTGTCCAGCTGTATAAATGCGGGTTGGCAGCAGTTGCTCTGTGGACTCTGACTTTTCCATTGACTGTTAGCTGAAAACCATTGATCTAGATTAGTCAACCACTAGATACATTTATATCTTTAAGTGGTGGGTGATATGTATAAAATTTCTAGGTATTGTTACCATTTTGTGCCATAAAAAAGTGCTGTAACTTATATCAACAACACCTTTAATACATTATGTTGTGAAGCTTAAATATGTGACACAGCCGCTCTAATTTGCTTCATTTTCTGCACGTGGCAATGTTTTTTATGATGAGCATTAAAAGTGAACACATTTCTTCAAGTTATTTAAGAATAAATTGGCACATATAGATATTAAATATGATGTTAATACTGTGTAATGTAATCCCAAAGCAGATGTGTAAGCCACTTTGTGATTTCACAAAATGTTTAGTTGTCACTAGTTATTTTGTACATAAGCATATGGCTGCCACCTGTGAGATGACTGCAATTCAGTTTTAATGGAACTACTAAAAGCATTAAAACAAACTGTTAATCAGATGGGACACCTAAGTAAGCAGAACTACATTTAAAGGATAACTATACTATTTAAGTTACAACCCTGCTCAGCTCCCCCCCCCCCTTTTATACTTATACGTTGTGCAACCCATAGGCATCACTGCATATTCTCCCAGCTGGTGGGCCCTCTTCACAGGAATGAAATTCATTTTCTCCACACATGCAAAGAAGAAGCAATGTACCAGCCAGAAGGTTTGCAATGGTAACTGTATGACTCCCAATGGGCCTAACAGTATTGATTTCATAAGAGTGTGGACAGATAAGTGTAAACATTTGAGAGGGTAGAGGTTAGGGTGGAGGTTAACTTAAAACATACTCAGTCATAGCAGAGGCAGGATCTATATACAGGTAGCGCTAGCAGCCCTAGCTTTCTATATGCAGGTGAGCCAACGATTGACTGCCTATTGAGATCCTGTTTCCTGATGCAGCTCCTGGTACACAGTGCTCAATAGAAATAAAAGTAATAGAACATTATTTTTAACCAGTTAAGCTTAGAGTGATGAATTATTACAATAAAGTTATTTAAAGTGTATTTTGGGTTAGGGTTTCTTGGCTTCTAAGGGCTTGTTCACACCAAGCGCGGAGCAGCTCCAGAGCAGAGCAGGTGCAGACCGGATCAAAACTGCGTCCAATTTATTCCTATGGTATTTTGAGCTCCAGTTCACATCGCACCGTGCAGATCCAGAGCAGATCCAGAGCAGGTGAAAAAACTGCGGCAAGCCCTATTTTACCTGCTCTGGAACGCATCAAAAACGCATACAAAACGCAAAAAACGCATCAAAACGCATGCAAGTGCCTGAAAGCCCATGTTAAACTTAAAAAAAAAAATATATATTTTCTTTTTTTTACCAAAAACTGCCCGGAACGCATCAAAAACGCGGCACAACCCACTGGACTGCGTGTGCAGAAACCTGACCGGATCTGCTCTGCATTTGGTGTGAACAAGGCAAAATTAAACGTTATTCAACATTTATTTCAGCCTTTCTATAACTCTTTAGATATCTAAACCAAAAATCACTAAGGGGTCTATTCACTAATCTGCCGTAGGCAGCCGAGTGAATGACCGACCTGAATGACCGACCTTGCTTCGCGTGGCTTCGGGTCGGCGAACATGCTCAGCATGTTCGGCTGACCCGAAGTGCAGAAGGAGTTAGACTCAGCCAATTCAACATCTGGATCGGCTGAGCCACTCACTGCTGTTTGGGCTATTCTTGAAGATCCCGAACAGCAGTGAGTGAATAGCCGAATGCCGCTGAGCGGCATTCGGCTCGGCTGTTCTGCTTGGGCT
>NW_017306390.1:371985-384960 GCF_000935625.1 Nanorana parkeri
GGAAAAAAAAAAATATAGAAATGTTCCCATTGAAAAGCATTGGGACATTACTATTGGCTATTGCAAATTGAAATAGCCAATAGTAATGTCCCAATGCTTTTCCATGGGAATAATTTTTTTTTTCTGACATTGCTCGTGTCAGAATAAAGAGAAAAAAGACACAGCAGTGCTTCTCTCCTTGCAGGAGCAGGAGACTCCCGGGCGCCAGGGAGAGTTAGCTGCTTGGAGATCAGTGTCCCTGGTTAGCAGGTAAGCAGCTTTGTGAATAGACCCCTATATATAACTATAATGGAGACTTAAAATGTATTTCCACTTTTGCAGTCAAAATTAAGAAAGCCAATATATGTTTGTTATGTGTATCTATTGACACAGCATTTAAACATTTTTATTTTTTTTATAATTCTTATGATAAGCAATAAGGCCGATTCCAGGTTTTTATCAGCATCTTCACAGTGACCTGTCCTTGTAGAAAGACTTAGGACTGAAATTTGAGGATTGTGTTTCTCTCCTTAACTCCATTAACATACAATGGAGAAGCCCCTCACCACTCACAACCCCTCCTAACATTACAAAAAGAGGAAAAGCCAAGTAGAAATGTTAACGCTTTTGGTTTAGATATCTAAAGAGTTATAGAAAGGCTGAAATAAATGTTGAATAAAGTTACATTTTCTTTGGAAGATCATTATGTGCTGGCTCTACAGTTTTTGAGCCTATCACTCCAGAAGAGGGTCACCTGTGCACCGAATGTGGATTACAAGGATGCAATGCAGGGGTGGGCTGTGCATTTTGTGTTTTCAACATTTTAAACGTGGGCTCCTTTAGCATTTCCTTCTATTTTCACTAGGATCACATGACCAAATAGCTGCAGATTATTATTAGTAACATAGCCATGCTGCGGAAAATTGCCAGCACTATATAAATACCAATAATCATTCAATAAATTAATTCATATATTTTCAAGACATCTCATGGATATAATTGTTATAGCAAAATCGATGAACTTCAGTGAACTGTACATGAACTATCTTACAAAAGCAACAATGTTTTTCACTGTAAACCAGAATAAAAGCCTGTTCAGCCCATGACTCATCTCTGGGGCAATCTACATACCAAGTGCTCCTATTATGTTTAGGATTTTGTTTGCTGCCGTAGAGAAAGAATAGATGTTCTGCTTTTCTATGGGTAATTCAGTGAGCTGAGAGCTCATTAATATTCAAGCTTGGCGTATAAGTTCATTAGATATTTTCTGCATGCTTTATTTTTCAGGTTCGCATCTGGAAAGCATTCTTAATCAAAAGAATTAGTGTGGCCTTTAATATTACCTTCCACAAGGAGTGTTTTTGGATCTCATTTTACATCGGGTCTCTTGAAAATTTGAAAGTAAGATATTTTGAAGGTGCTCGTTATACAGTGAGAGGCTTGTTAAAGTCATGACGGTATTCACATGCTGCCAATTAGTAGAAGATCTGCATTTCCACATCTGACCAATAAAGCGAGGGCCACATGAGTCAAGCACATCACTTGCCTTTTTCTTTCTTCTCTCTTTCTTTATTTGAAATATTGTTAAATATAGTCTAACTATGGTTTCAACATTCATTTTATTTGTTTTTTTAGTGTAGTTGGGTAGTTTTACCCCAAAATGACTCTTGTATGTATTAAACATTCCCCGATGGCACATTGGCCACACTGTAAATACTGAGATCATGAGCAGCACGTGTTAGTAAGAGCACAGAGAATATAGTATAGCAAATGTACGTGACTTTAGAAACATATTTCTACTGTATGTGTACTGTGCAGTGACGCTAAACCTGGATCTGCCCTGTAGTGTTATAAATATAAATGAATATACTTGTAATTCAGCACACAGCTCCAGGTTCTAGAACTTTATTGAAATTATATACATACAGCTCACATAGTATAGACCACTAACAGGTCAGTACTATGTGTGCTCATGTATATCATTTATATTGTACATATCTGTCCATATCAGATCTCTTAGAAGTTTGTGCTGAGTGAGCTGTATGTATATCATTTATATATACTTGTTCATATAAGACCTGTTAGCGGCCTGTACTATATGAGCTGTAGTCATGTTATAATTTAATAACATTCTAGAACCATTAGCTGCGCGCTGAATTACAAGAATATCAAGTATATTCATTTCTGTGGAGCCCTAAGCTGGGCACACAAGCAACAAATTTTGGCCAATTCAGCAGGAATCGTTTGAAGATTCCTGCGTTGGTGACCAACAATAGATTATCTGGCTGAATATACAGTATTTTATCAAAATGCAGTATAGTACAGTATAACAATACATATGGACACTAAATATACTCTATTCTTTGCTTATTTTGGGAAAAGTGACATAGCCTCTTAAAAGTGACTCTGTCAGGGGGTTAAAAAAATGCCATCAGAGATACTTGGTGACGACAACAGTTTTGCACTTACCTGTCCAGTGGCCAGTTTTCTGAAACTTTCTTCTGTAGCAGAGCTCTACTCACTGATCCTATCCCACATATCCTGGTGTGTTTAAAAGCATATGTCCATCATTGGCCGCTGTGATTCCTCCCAATAATTCCTATTTCTCTATTGGAGGAAGCCAATAGAGGATGATCCACAGCAGTCACCGATGGGATACTCTATTCAAAATGCCTGAGGTATCTCTTTTCTGCCCCCCTCTTGGCCCAGCATGACCTGTTGGTCATGGTTCAAAGGCTATGCAGTGCTTTATAGTTTAAAAACCATTCTCTCGGGCAAATCTGCGCCTACATTTACTGTGACTGCAAATCTCAAGCCCGAAGGATTTGCCTCAAACCCATGGTAGTAACGAACATAAACCTTATCCCTACTTCTCAGTGGTTGTCACTTGGACTAAAAGTCATGAAAAATCCAACATTTGATTATTAACTGTTTTATTTAATCATACCAAAATAAAGATAACGAGGTGATGCATCTCCAGAAGTTAACAACAGCATTTGTATATGTAATGCAAAATGACTTTCCTATATAAAATAGAATAATATCTCTTCTTACTCCTTAATTAAACATAAAGTGAGAAGTGGGCTCACAAAAGTAAACAATGCTAAAGCATTGTGCCCTGCATGATACAACATTATAAGCCAAGATTTTTTTTAAAAAGAAGAAAATTAGGGGGGTTAAAGGGAAAATGGGAGCGGAAGATGGGAAATAGCAAAGAAAGGAATAAAAATCAAGCTTAGTTATCAGTCTGCTGTCCATGAAGTATAGAGGAATTACCAGCTCGCTATTCATTTTTCAAGTATCAGCCACGTCTTGAAGAATGGAGTTTTCAAATTGTTTCCAGAGTTCCCACACAGCATCATAAAGTGTGACAGTGTTATCCAGGCGAGCTGTGAGGAATTCCATGTTCTGAACCTCCTTAAGCTGTGTGTATAGTTCTGATTTGGAAGGGGATAATGGCTCCTTCTATTTTAAAGCAATTAAACAACACACTGCTGTAAGGATGTGAGTAGCAACTTTTCTCATATGTTTAGGTAAGTAAGATTAAGAAAGGGCTAATAAATAGTGTACAAGAGTTAGTGGCTGTGTTTGTTGCGTTGAACGTTCAAGCAGGTCTTGGGCCATCTTCCAGTATATGTTGAAAATGAAACCAATGAATGCATTACAATTCTAGCAGTTCAGAGAAAAGTCAGAGATAATTGTATATAAAAACTCCAAATTATAATACTGGTGGTATAGTATTTAATATTGATTCGACCTGCACATAGTACACATAGAAGTTCTGCCGACATTCAACCATATAACTTCCTATTCCTCTAAAAGCTAATCCTTATCCAAAAACAGATTCCAATTTAGCCATATAAGCCATTTTAGGTTATCCCTTAAGACTCATCTCTTCTGGGAAGACAATTCCATCTCAACCTAACCGTTCAACCATCACGCTCTCAAACAATCATCCCCACACAGCTACCTCCTCATGTATCACTTGCCCCTCCCTTAATCTACAAATATCCACAAAAAGTATATAATTATCAAAAGTGAGGTTTTTAAAAAATAAATTGTGCAAAATGTTTAACCTGCAAAAAGGTAAAAATGGATTTGGAGGGTAAATTGAATTTATCTATCATTAAGATCTCTAAAGTAAAACAGTGATTGAAGTTTTCATTCTAGGAACACATCCAAAATCAGCTTATATGGTAATTGTGGAGTTTGTAGAAAAATGGTTAAAGGGGAAGCCTTGAAAGTCAAGTGATGCTTAATTCTGTGACAACTTCCTTAATGTGTAACATGTAGGTTAGGAGTTTTGGAGACCTGTACCATAGAGGAACATGATAAAGAATTTGAGTGGATTGGGGCCATAAATGTTCTGTTTTGGGTATCTTGGGGATACAAGGAAAACCAGGAATGTTAACAGAGAAGTTGTGCTGCAACATAATGCTTACCTTTATCAGGGAAAGCAAGGCGGCCTTGCTGTTTAGATGCATATAATGCTGTTCTAGCAACTCTGGCATCTGGCAGCCCAGGTAACGTCCAAGAAGTCATGTTGCAGACATTTTAAATCAGAGTTACGGATTTTTAGAAAAAATATTTTGGTTGTAACGAGTGGTTATTTGAGTTACTGTTGCCTTTCTATCATCTCGAACCAGTGTGCCCATTCTCCTCTACCTCTGACATCAACAAGACATTTTTGTCTACACAACTGCCGCTCACTGGATATTTTCTATATTTCGGACCATTCTCTGTAAACCCAATAGCCAGTCTGGCACTAACAACCATGCCACATTCAAAGGCACTTAAATCCCCCTTTTCCCCATTCTGATGCTCAGTTTGAACTTCAGTAAGTTGTTTTCACAATGTCTAGATGCCTAAATGCATTGAGTTGCTTCAGGGCCGGTGCAAGGATTTTTGCCTACGCAGGCGAAGTAGCATTTTTGCGAGTGCAGCTCTCCCCTCACTGTCTTCTCCATCCGAGGATTTGCAGCCTCTGCCATGGTCATCTTAAATAGGCCTCCCTCCCAGTCTAATTTTTTTGCCAAGCCCCCCTCTGGCACCGTCAAGCAGTCGCTTGACTTGCGTATATGGTAGCACCAGCTCTGAGTTGCTGCCATGTGATTGGCTGATTAGCCATTTGTGTTACCAAGCAATTGAACAGGTGTACCTAATAAAGTGGTCGGTGAGTGTATATACAAAACTTTTCTGCTCCATTCAAAATGAAAAAAAAACTGTTTTGGCTTTGGATATAATTTTACTGCCCACACCCAAAACAATAAATTAAATGAGAGTTTCCATTTTTTCACTTTTACTAGAAGCCTGAAAAGATTATTCTGGCTGCTTTAGGCAAGAGAGACATCTTTAACTCCACGTTCATACATGAGGAGTGATGTCTTTATTTAAGAAGCTTGTTGTCACTTTGAAGCATTTGTAACTGTTGTATTTTGAAAACTAGGATGTACTTTTATCGGCACAGCATAAAAATGTAAAGCTCCAGGTAAAAAAAAACAAGAAAAACTGCCCTTATTGTGGGGCTATCCGCACAATGCAAGGGTCAACTGCTCGAACCTGCAGAACCTAAAGCCCTCCATTGCACATGAGAACACCGATGGACAGTCCACGAGCTGGAGAGGAGAAAGGTGAGCACCAACTGCCAAAGGAGTGGGGATCAGGTAACTAAAGGTCCTTTAGAAATGTTCCCCAGACAAAACAAGCAGTTAACCCATGCAGTGCGGGGGCAAACTAGGTTTTTTTTTAACTCGGAGATAGGCTTTAAACCAGATGCATATAATAGCAATTGCCACTGCAATAGCTAATATTTGTATCTGCTATCCATTCTGCTATCAACTTTATTTTCTTCACACAAGCTGTATGGATCATTATGGTAATGAAGAGCAAATGTCACAACTTAAGATTGTATAAATGGAGTTAAAAGGGTTTAGCATACATGAACTGTGGTCCCTGTTGTGAAAGAGAGACAATTTTGCTTTAACATATGTTGGGGACATACATTTGGCTGGTGTTGGAAGTGCTAATAATGATTTTTACAGTATTAACGCAAAGTCTTAAAAAATAGGAGAATTATCTCTCTCACCCATTCCCCATCATCTATTGTCATTCTCCGTTATCATTTTGTAAGTATTAAATGTCCAATCAATACACTTATTAAGAACATGGTATTGGTTTTTTTTTTTTTTTATTCCGGTAATTTGCACAGTTCAATTTCCGAAGCCTGGATTTTATCTGTTTGTGACCTTGAGTTTGTCTCAGATATGTTGATGCTGGTGATGATTATGGGGCCAGGGTTATAGTATTGATTGAACTGGGTATAAAAACAGTTATTTTCTTCTAGCACCCGAGGCAGTGAAACTGTCAGAAATTGGAAAGTGTCAAAAGACAGTCTGGATCTATTTACAAGATCAAGAAGGAACAGGCAAATATTTGTTGTTTAAGCTTACTGAGTACAGAATGTTTTATTCATTAGCTGTATGGCTTTATCCTTTGTAGCATTTTGAGCTTTCTGGCAGGCATTTTGTTTCAGCTTAATAATAGGTGTAGTGTGCCCTTTTTATACTTTGGCAGGTTTGAAAAATGTTAAAGGAATCATATACAAAGACGGTCTTGTCCCTTTCATGAATGCCGGTATTTTGATTATTTTTCAGGGATGCCTTTCTGTTGAGTTTAAAGGAAAAATGTAATGAGAATATACAGTATGGAAGCCGCAGTGTTGGTCTTTTTTTTTTTTTAAATACTAGTTGTCTGGCTGTGATGCTTTAGCAATCGATTTGCACATCTGAATCAGTACCTAAGACAAGTATGTAGATATAACTTCACTATTATAGTCTCATCTAAGGGTAGTACAAACAATTCTCAGAGCCATTCATCCTGTTAAACTCCATGAATGTTCATTCCCAGCATATTTTCTTTCCAGGTTGAATGTAATATTAGGACAATACTGCATTATTACCACTAGATAGAGCTGAGGAACATAGGAAAGAAGTATTTCCTATGCTCCTTAGCTCCATCTAGTAGCCATAATGCTGTATTTTCCTAATATTACATTCAACCTAAAAAGAAAATATGCTGAGAATGTTTGTTTATGCCTCCATTTCCCACAGAATTAATGTTCATGGAGTTTCACAGGGTGAATGACTGTGCTTAGTTTAAATATACACCCTTATGTGTTTATTTCAGGTCAAAGTATTAGTCAGGTCAAAGCTAGAGAAAGCCAAATAACCAACATTTTCGGAAACAGGTCAGCAATAGATGCCTCTATATTTCTCTCAGTACAGGTTGACATGCAAAGGTCTAGCTGGGGGTGAAAACAAAGTTCAATTTGAAGTTGTTTAAGAATAGGACCTTGTGCTAATACAAATATTAAGGCTTCTGCTGCTGACCTGCATCTAAAACTACTAGTTGCCTGGTTGTAATGATGATCCAATGCCTTCGATAATTTTAGAACTACTTATCTGCATACTTTTCACATATCAGTGACCGGGAATTAAGGTCCTTGGTTGAACATGACAACCAGGCAACTAACATTTTTATGAAGTGGTCAACAATCCAGGTCCAGTATATTTAGACTGTTGGAAAGTGGTTCTAATTAACTGCTATGTGCAGCAGTTTTCTTTTTCTTTATTTAATATCAGCTAGTCCCATAGCTGACAGGCACCAGTTATTTTTAAGGATCTGCATCATTACAACAATCTTAAAAATGCAATGATAGGAGATTCATTGCAGCACATACTAGACTGCCATCATGGAAACATATGCTAAGTGGCTTGTTTACTGTTCCTGTTATCCACCAGACTCCAATACTTAAAGTGCACGTTATGATTTTAAATGTATAAAACATCTTAATGCCCATTAAGACACTTTTATTTAGCATTGTTTGTAATATCCCCAACCTGTCCTATTCTGGAACAGGAACCATTTTGCTAGTGACTTTGAAGGAGACTGTTGCAAGTACCTTTAGACACCCACTGCAACACTTTAAGCGCCCCAAAAACTCAGGTTGCTCTATTATACATATCTCAACTACAGCTCCTCTAGCTGAACTCAGACCTGCTAATATCTGTGTCCTGCACATTTCTTTTGGTCAGTAAGACTGCCACTTCTAATTGTGGACCACAATTTTGGCATGGAAGGTTGGTGGTAACCATCACACAGAAAAAAGAAAGTGTATTAGAACAGTTCTGTTGGTGGTTATGGATTACTGAGTTTGAAAGTTGCCTTTTTAAACCTTACAAATTATTTACAAACCTTTAAAATCATTTAGTGAGCCAGCGCAAGGAAACAGTGGTGATGAAAAGGGATGAGCTCAGGTTCGTAGCGTATCCTATCCAAACCTGAGCACCTCTGAACCTGGGTGGAGCTCCTCCCAAAACCAGAAGCAAGTTTCTTCCATGCTGCCCGATCAACTAGGAGCGGTGAATTCCTTGTCCTCATCTTAATGTAAGCAAAGGGCTGGGATGCAGTGACGTCATTGACCTTTTATGGCTATATGCCTATATTTGGTAAATGTGGCCATATAACGTCAATTTCATCAGCACAAGCATCTTGCCCTTTTGTTTACTACCGGTAATGTCCAACCCGCAGCTGATTGGAAGTGCCCATGGATTAGAGGAGCTCAGGTTCAGACCGGGTTTGGTTCGAACCTGAACACATCCCTTATGATGAATAACATGCAGCAACCAATCAGCTTTCGGCTTACGGTGTTAAATTATTTAAAGTGTATGTATAGCCAAAAACTACTTTTTAGTTTTGGAAATAGTAAAAAAAAAAAAAGATTGAAACCCTTGCAGGTAAATTTTGGACTGTCTCCCATTGGGGAGACTTCTCTTCCTTCCCCAAAGTTGCAACAGGAACTGAGAACAAATTTCTACAAAGTTTACCGAGGAACGGGTGTCCCTTTTGGAAGGTCTAACCTCACCTCTTGTTCCGATGACAGCTATAACATTGAAAGAGGTTCTAATCCTTGATCACTTTTTCTGGAAATAAAAGTTATGCCTATACATACATTTGAATGATTAACTCCAGTTGTTTGCTTCACGCTTTGCATATTGTCCTTTGCCTCATTAAAAAAAAGCCCAATGCTCTGTGAAATTCCACATGAAAGTGATGAACTGTTAGCTATGCCACAGGCAAAAGAAGGTTGATGCATTTGCAATAAAACGTACTACAAATAACCTGTTAACATTATGCACACTTCTGTTGCCGAGTGAAGGAAGGTTGTAGTGACCTTGTTTTAATAAGTATGAAAAATGAATTAAGCCAACACTTTGTTCCTGTGATTCCATGAACATAACTGTTTATTTAAGCAGTGCCCTGTACGTTTATGTACATCCTTTCCTGTTAGTGTTAGCAGCCGGGCCGCCCTTTCCTTCAACCTCTGCCAAACTCGTCTTCTGAATGCTGAATTGAAACTCCATGTTTCACGGATGTATACATGTAACCTTGAAACCACCAATTACTTTAACACTTGATCAGCCTCCATTCCTGTGCCACTAATGATATATGTGTTCTGCAACGCCAATTATATTCTGAGCTTTTTAAGCCTGGGATTACTTTTTATAATGTTTACTCTTCCATCTGGTGTTTATATGATTTAACTCTTTAAGTGTGTTTTGTTTCTGCTGAATACTCAAATTGTATGTCAAACAGAATTAAAACAAGCCAATGGGAACATGCCGAAATGTCATTCTGTGGTGAAAAGGTCTCATTCTTAAAGGTGCATTCTCAGCTGGAAATTAGATCTAGGTGAGTTAGGGGCCAGCCTCGTTAATGTGCTATTTGTTTATATATGAAAGGAACAGTGTTATATTTGGCTGTTGGGATAGTGCTATGTGAAGTACTGTCTCATAGTTCATAGCTGAACGTGGGGACGACTCAAATGGCTCAAAATATATATATATATATATATATATGGGAACTATTATACTTGCTAACATATTTGTAATCCTATGCATCCTGTCTTTTGATCAGGCACCCCTGCCAAACAGCATAGTTGGACCTCCTTGAGACCTCTCTAAACATTACATTACAGTTAAGCAATAAAGCCTGGTCTAGAACCTGCCCCAGCCTGTACTGAACAATGATGAGTTAATTGCTTTGCTCTCAGTAATCTCCCAATATTATACAGAAAACATTGCAATGCAGTCGAGTCTGACTTGCTTACTCTGCTGCCCTTCCTACAGGCCAACATAGTGATACCACTTCGAGGTTCCTTTTGGCTAATACCACCAGCTTGCGGTTGAAGACTCTTTTCATTCTCCCTAATCCTCTATGATTCCAGCTTGGGTCAAAAATAAATTAATGAATCTCCCACAGTTCTGGCTGCTTAACTCCTCCTTGAGGGTGCCTTGTCATGCTGAAACCTGTAGTTCCACAACAGCTGGACTCAAGAACTTCTAGTTGATTATCAGTGGGTCAAGAGATCAAAAAGAATGTTGCATTGGTCATTTTAATTGCAGAATTGGCAGGAGCTTGGAAATCCTTTATGTCACCTAAGGCAGTACTTTACATGTTGTGTTCCACATTACAAAGATCTGCCCTACTAACAGAACACTAAATCTAGAATGGAAAAGTTACACGAAATGTGAGAGCAAGGAATAACAATCCTACCTATACATGTAATTTGTTCCACACCTGTTCAGAAATATAAACCATTGCTGTGCAGCCTATTTTTCTGTATTAAAAGTAGCATGAATATACAGTTTGTAACTACCTTTCCTAAAATTACTGGCCAGGAAATCAGCTGCGTTTGAAAAGATTCCCCCTATTCCATCTTCGGAAATATATGTTGCGTTCATAATATCCCAATATTATTATACATATACCCATGGATGTTTTTAAAATGAAGCATTTTAGGAAAATAATGTCAAATTACTTTTAATGGGCTATAAAGTGTTTTTACACTTTTTTTTAACCAAATTGGGATGACACCAACTTTTTATTTGTTATTTGTTTTCATTCACATAAAAATATTTTTTTAAATGTCTGTTTACATTTTAGGTGTTTTATACATACTTAAAAATCTAACCTAACTCCCCCCCCCCCCCCCCTAACCCCCCCCCCCATGTAATGTTAAGGAGGGGGTTTGGGTGAGATTCTTATCCTGTGTCAAAGTATGAATGACACTCGATTAAATTGGCTCTAACCCAAAGTACAAACATTTAATGCATTGTAGCTGAGCAGTTCTTAGATGTGGTGGCTGTATTAGTATTCTTTTTTTAGGCTTTTTATTTTTTTTGTAATTTACCCTATTTTCACCTGGTGATCCTGCTAGTAACACACTTCCTGTACTAGGGTGACAATGCTGACTCAATGTATTGTATCTATGGAAGAGAAAAATTACCACCCTTGGACAGGAAGTATGGTAGGACTAGATAACATCTCCTCTTCTCTATAACATTAGGGATGTGTTCTGTAGTCCACAGTGACAGCTGAAAAGAGCACAGGAACTCATAAGCTCAACAGATTTCTGGCAGGGTCAACAGGTATTAATTTGTACTTATTGGACAGATATACTCTGGACAGGACAGAAAGGATCTGCTACTGATGGCTTGGTTCCAGACACCACAGCATAACTTCAGAGGTCTAGTGGCATCCATGCCTCCACGGGTCAGGGCTGTTTTGGGAACAAATGGGGGACCTACTCAATATTAGGTGGGTGGTATATATAACATTTTATAATACTTTATTCAAAATATTGTATATAACATGGGCTTTCAATGGTAAATACAGTACAGCTAATAGAAGAAGTACATTTTTAGGGTTAACATACACTTTAAGCTACTCATACTAATAAAATAGTAACTAAATGGGGTACTATCACTGAGCTATCATTTTTATTAACAGCAATTACATAGACAGGTATGGTTGTATCAACTAAGCTAGCATATCTATACAATTGAGACATCTTTGAAGATATTGATATGAGAACCACATGGAATAACTGAAAACAATTGCAGCCTGACCAATGGGCTTATTTTCTTTAGAATGATGGATCCAAGGATTTTACTGTGTCTAACCACACACACACAATGAATATAACCAAATCTAGCCATAATCATGTGACAATATACATATGCCTGCCTGTGGGTATTTACAGAATATTGTTTTACAATACATATGGGGAGAATTTATAGAAACTGGAGCAGACAGAATCTGGAGCAGTTGCCCATGGCAACTGCTCCAGATTCTGTCTGCTCCTGTTTTGATAAATTCCCCTCATAGTATATATCATTAGATCTGTACTGCATATTGGATCCAAGTGGATCTCCAGTAGATCTCTTGGACAGACCGGGAAGGGTAAGAATTTCTGTTTTTCCATTGTTGTCTGGGGCCTCTATAAAGACATAGCCAGCAACATGAATCCTTTTTTAGTAGAGTCGGGGAATGCTAGATTCCCCATTAGATTTATGTTGCCATCTGTTTTCCCACTGCTTATTATGCTTCATCTCACCTCCGTCTTATGATTTTTTTTATTGCTGACTGAGGTCTTGAGGAGATTTTACACAACTTCATGCCTTGCTTACAGCACTATCCCTGATTTATCCCTTCTCTATCCAAAACTGTCTAGCAGGACATGAGACCAGATTTTTACAAGCTGCAGTTGAGTAACATTTACAGGTCTTGTCCCACCTCCAGTAAAAGGAGAAGTAGTAGAATGTTAAGCTCATCTTTCTTCTCTCTCTCCACGTATAGGCAATGTTCCTTGTTAGCAAATGAGCATTACAGCACAAGTGACTGGTTCATTGGGCTGCTTCCTTCTCTTCTAGTCTGAGTTCTGCTGTACAGTGGATTACAAGAGGCTAATTCCACTGCTTGCATTAAACAAAATAATCAAATCATGATGTATTCATTATTATAGAGCTGCAATTATTTGTGTCTTTTACATCTTCCTGGAGTTCAGCATTGAAATAACAAAAGTGTGTGTGTGTGTGTGTGTGTGTCTGACTCAATTGTCAACCAGTAAACCGTACCTAAAAAAAAAAAAAAAAA
>NW_017306390.1:388038-421445 GCF_000935625.1 Nanorana parkeri
CCCCCCCCCCCCCCCCCCATGTAATGTTAAGGAGGGGGTTTGGGTGAGATTCTTATCCTGTGTCAAAGTATGAATGACACTCGATTAAATTGGCTCTAACCCAAAGTACAAACATTTAATGCATTGTAGCTGAGCAGTTCTTAGATGTGGTGGCTGTATTAGTATTCTTTTTTTAGGCTTTTTATTTTTTTTGTAATTTACCCTATTTTCACCTGGTGATCCTGCTAGTAACACACTTCCTGTACTAGGGTGACAATGCTGACTCAATGTATTGTATCTATGGAAGAGAAAAATTACCACCCTTGGACAGGAAGTATGGTAGGACTAGATAACATCTCCTCTTCTCTATAACATTAGGGATGTGTTCTGTAGTCCACAGTGACAGCTGAAAAGAGCACAGGAACTCATAAGCTCAACAGATTTCTGGCAGGGTCAACAGGTATTAATTTGTACTTATTGGACAGATATACTCTGGACAGGACAGAAAGGATCTGCTACTGATGGCTTGGTTCCAGACACCACAGCATAACTTCAGAGGTCTAGTGGCATCCATGCCTCCACGGGTCAGGGCTGTTTTGGGAACAAATGGGGGACCTACTCAATATTAGGTGGGTGGTATATATAACATTTTATAATACTTTATTCAAAATATTGTATATAACATGGGCTTTCAATGGTAAATACAGTACAGCTAATAGAAGAAGTACATTTTTAGGGTTAACATACACTTTAAGCTACTCATACTAATAAAATAGTAACTAAATGGGGTACTATCACTGAGCTATCATTTTTATTAACAGCAATTACATAGACAGGTATGGTTGTATCAACTAAGCTAGCATATCTATACAATTGAGACATCTTTGAAGATATTGATATGAGAACCACATGGAATAACTGAAAACAATTGCAGCCTGACCAATGGGCTTATTTTCTTTAGAATGATGGATCCAAGGATTTTACTGTGTCTAACCACACACACACAATGAATATAACCAAATCTAGCCATAATCATGTGACAATATACATATGCCTGCCTGTGGGTATTTACAGAATATTGTTTTACAATACATATGGGGAGAATTTATAGAAACTGGAGCAGACAGAATCTGGAGCAGTTGCCCATGGCAACTGCTCCAGATTCTGTCTGCTCCTGTTTTGATAAATTCCCCTCATAGTATATATCATTAGATCTGTACTGCATATTGGATCCAAGTGGATCTCCAGTAGATCTCTTGGACAGACCGGGAAGGGTAAGAATTTCTGTTTTTCCATTGTTGTCTGGGGCCTCTATAAAGACATAGCCAGCAACATGAATCCTTTTTTAGTAGAGTCGGGGAATGCTAGATTCCCCATTAGATTTATGTTGCCATCTGTTTTCCCACTGCTTATTATGCTTCATCTCACCTCCGTCTTATGATTTTTTTTATTGCTGACTGAGGTCTTGAGGAGATTTTACACAACTTCATGCCTTGCTTACAGCACTATCCCTGATTTATCCCTTCTCTATCCAAAACTGTCTAGCAGGACATGAGACCAGATTTTTACAAGCTGCAGTTGAGTAACATTTACAGGTCTTGTCCCACCTCCAGTAAAAGGAGAAGTAGTAGAATGTTAAGCTCATCTTTCTTCTCTCTCTCCACGTATAGGCAATGTTCCTTGTTAGCAAATGAGCATTACAGCACAAGTGACTGGTTCATTGGGCTGCTTCCTTCTCTTCTAGTCTGAGTTCTGCTGTACAGTGGATTACAAGAGGCTAATTCCACTGCTTGCATTAAACAAAATAATCAAATCATGATGTATTCATTATTATAGAGCTGCAATTATTTGTGTCTTTTACATCTTCCTGGAGTTCAGCATTGAAATAACAAAAGTGTGTGTGTGTGTGTGTGTGTGTCTGACTCAATTGTCAACCAGTAAACCGTACCTAAAAAAAAAAAAAAAAAAATCACAAAAAACGGTTGACTTTAAAATAAAACTTTGATTTTAATATACAGGTTTTCTTTAAAATACAAAATAGTAAAAGAGACAGTTGTAAAACTAAACTGTTTACACATAAACCCAACATTGCATTATTCAATACAAGTCAACACCCGTGTTATTCCAAATTTCTCACGAAAGCAAGAAAACGGAGACATGGAGAGAAGCAAAGTCCATTCTACCAATGCTGGTTGTTGACACTGCGCCCAAAGTTATACAAGTTTTATACCAATCCTGCAGTTAGGTCGTAGTCTTAGTTTTGCTTTATAATCCAGTAAAGAGAAGGTTTTCCAAAAGAGCTTTTTCCTCATCAGAAAAAATATGTCCTTTAAACAAAGTTTGATTAGTATTTTTATGGTACTCAAAGTCCATAGCAACAGTAGGCTAGGGTGCCACTTTGCATCATATCAAAGAGTTTTTGCGCTGTTGACTGGTAATATAAAACATTTATCCACCAAAACACAACTTCTTTCCTGTAATCTTGTGGTCATCCCAAGTTTCAAGCAAGAATTGCCGGTATTCCTAAAATAACTCCATGACGTTCTCACAATTTTGTTCCATAGCTTGAGATACATTAGACATAATGCGTGATATAAAGAAATGCATTTGGTACAAGACCAAATTTGGTACAAGACTGGAAAATAGACACAGGCTAATGTGCATTGACTGTGAGTTGCCAAGAAATTAAAGTCCAACATAAAACAATGTAACTAGAGATGTATTCCCCCAAATGGATAACAGCAGTTGATGAGAACACTGGAAAAAGTACAGTGACTGAACGGTATGCAATAAAATAGGAAACATCCTGCTCTTGGGCTTTCTTTAATAGTGGCAATATAAATAAGGTAAAACTAGTACTTACTGGTGCCTTCATAGTCAACTGCTAAGAATTCTGAAGTAGTTACCCTTTAACCTAAAACGGATTTGTTAACAAAGTGCATTAAACTGCTCTTTCCACAGACACTCAAAAGTGATTTACTACAACCGAGGCTCCAAGTTCAGAAAGCCAATATTCATTCCAATCGTATTTAAAATAAGAATAAAACAAAGCCTATAAAAATATCTAGCATCAAACATAAACTCCCTTTTCATAGATCCTCTAAAGAAAAAAAAAATTCAGTCTGAATCACTTCTAAACATCTCCAAAAAAAAATCCCCAAATAATTTACATTTATTTGTATGTGTACATATTTATGGGAATTACGCTGAACCTGGCCTATTGACATCAGGTTTGAATTTGTACTTTTCATAAAAAAAAAGTTTTTCTTTAGTTTTTACATAGTGTGTGTATATTAATGCAATAAGCAAGGTTTGTCTAAAGTATTTTTAAAGGCAGACTAAATGTATTTTGGAAATATAAATTGAATTTGAGTTTTTTTTTCCACCAAATTCGCTGCATGAAAAACTACTAACTTAATCTGCACTGAGGTTAAACATGAATTCCAAATATAACAGTGAAAGCCTGATACATTCATGTGGAATTCTGAGCCATCAGAACAGCTGGTAATGTTACTAACAAACAGTAAAGTCTTACGTTGCTCCGCTTTATATTAGATTATGTTACTTACAGCAGTGTTTGCATGGACTCGTAATGTGTTGTTAATAAAGATAATGTATTACTATACTGTACCTAATCAAACATAAATTAAAAATGTATATATTTTTCACAGTTGGATACAACAGTTTATTTATTGCTCTCTCGGCCACTTTTGTTTCCCCTGCTAGTCTTAATGTGTCATCTTGAAGGGTAGATTGATCCAAAACTGGCATTTCAGTTCTAGGTAGATGCGGATAGGCTAAATCACTGACTGACTACTTTTATCCATCAGGTACTTACATCTCAGGACCCGAGTTCATGCTCCTCCTACCTGCTAAAGCAATTAGAAAGAGTTCTTGCTGTCAACACTAGGGAGTCTTTTAATAAATGTCTCCACAGAGCGTTCAAAAAACGTTTAAACACAATTAAAATCCAATAAAATAATGTGTTTATTGTTTGAATCTCGTGTAGAAATATTTATAAAATAGACTCCTTGGTCCTCTTACATTGTTAAAGTTGGTTGACAAATTCATTTTTGGCTGACCTTGATATATAACAGCTAGAATTTTGCTCTCATGGACAAGAGCTCCAAATTTTATGTGCTCAGAAATTCACTCTGTGCAATCTGCTTAGAGGCTAATTGTACCAAACAAGGTTCTATTTTTTTTGGGGGATTATGAATATTGGTAACTTGGAAAATAAAGTACAAAACAAAAACCTTCATTGAAAAAGAAAATAACATTTTTGTGATTTCTATGCAGAAATAAACCTCTTGGGTCTATTTTAGAAGTCTGGAAAGCCTCGTACATTGCTACTGGGATAACTGGCCAGGTGTAACATGTCCACTTCTAGTCTGTCTAGAGGGTTGATGTATTACTGCTGTTGCTTAGAACACTGTTAATCTCCTAAACCTTTTATCCTCAGTACTTTCAACTTGTTCACCCGGCTATTTTTGGTAATGAGCAGAAACTGAATATTTAGAAGACTTTTCTTAAATGTAATGTAGAAATGCACACTGTGTTTGAAGGAGGCAAGTTTAAAATGGCAACCAAATTTCACTGAGGCATATAGACGGCGCACACATTATTAAATCAATCATTATTAAATCAAGCAAAAGTACAGTACTAGTAAAATATTACCTGTAATATTTAAATAAAAAATATTAGCGGTAATACCAGGATTAATACAGAATTAGGGGTTAACTACTTGTGTGCTCGACACTGTCGAATCAAAAATAAGATCTACAAGAGACACTTTTAAACTTTAATCATCAAAGCTCCCTAGAAGAAATTTGCAAAGATGAATTCTTCATCACCTTCTTCTGCATCAGGACTCCCACTAGCTGCAGAGTTACAGACCTATGTAAATTTCAGCAGATTAACACTTTAAGTGCTTCTGGTCAATGCATACATTCAGCACAATACACTTTTTGGTTAGGTAACACAGTACAGGTGTCAGTGATATGTATCATGTACATACTCCACTTTAATACTTGTGTGTACAGGGCCCAAGAGACATGACCTAAATCCTTTGGAAGTTAGAAATTCCCCATCATCCTAAGAGATCTCCTTATTGTTAAAGGTTTTTCATTACTTTGAAATGAGGCCATATGCTCTGTCATCAAATACAAATTAGTATAAATAGCCCCTCTATGTTTGTGGTTGGTGTCTGAAAAGCTGACCCATTCATCACCAGCATATGTCAGTAATCTTAGTGATTGTTAAAGGTTTGATGTACAGAAAGCTGTTTCTACCATTGACGAACATGTAAATGATGAAACAACTCCAATGGACATTCAATAAAATGATAAGCAAAGACTGCATATCAGTGGTTAAGAGAGAGACATACATATAAACATGTTTTTTAAAAAAATGAAAGGCAGGACTTCTTATGTTAATACAGAATCTATTCTCAGGTGTTACCCTCTGAAATTAACAACTGACATGGCAGTCTCCTGTTGTAAGCTGGAGCAGCATAGTATTGTATGCCTGTCGGTGTCCCCCGAGCTAGCTGATCGGCAACTATCATGGGGTAAAGCTGAACGTTTAGAAAACCTATCCTTATCACTATTTTTCCCTCACTGATAAGCGGTCACCACCTCCCCTCTACATATGTCAATTGCCAGCTAGGCAGAACCACGTTAACAGAGTTCAGCACTTTGACAGATGATTTCTCTGATGGTGGTTGAATTATACGTGCTCTCTAACCACCCTCTCGTGTTTGTGATCACCTTTATTGTGACATGACATATATTTCTCACTCTAAATCCTAAAACTTTATCTGCTTATTGATCGATATTATGCATACTAATGTCCACTGAATGGTCAGGATTGCATGGGGTGGGGCTTGTTGCCTCTTGAGGAGCTTAGCACTGTGGTTGGGGAACTTAAGTGCTTCCTTCAGTGGTAGAATGGGAAAGGCATATACTATACATTCAAATTAAGTCTTTCAATATTGTTCTTCTTCATTACCAGTGATTTTCTCCTAACTATTCCATAAAATTGTTTTAAAATAAAACATTCCTATAAAAGTCACAACAGCATGGCTGGTTCTGATAACACATGCAAATACAGTATGTATAATTCATACTTTTGTAATGCACCAAAAATAGGCTCCAATAATGTAGATTTTTTTAACTTAATTTTTGCTTACGGATGTATTTTGAAATATAAAACAATACCAGAAATATCAGTTGCAGGATCAGTACTTGAAGAAGTGGCATTTTACTGTTAAGGACAGGGGCAAAAATCCATAACCTGCAGGCTTAGTTTGTCACATTCTGTTGTGAGCACCACAAGCAGGATGCGGCAGATCGACAAATAAGTCAATGTGCAAAACAGAAAAAAATTCTAATCAAAAGTCAAAAATCCATAAATAACCAATAAAACATTCCTGTTTTGAACTTCAACCAAGGAAAGAAAACTCTCCAAAATAACAATGCACTCAAAAGAAGTTCTGATTGCACAAGGATGAATCATTGCAGCTGCTCAATGCAGTCCAGGTAATCGGGTATAGGAAGGCCTGTTAATATTGTCAGACACTTGTTCCACACAGTGAGGGTTGGGCACACAGGCTGTGCAAAAGCAATGTCAAAAGTGTAGAGGTGAAAGGAGTTCAAAGCATCATAAAACGACAGAGAGCCATTATCATAGTCTAACAAAATTCCAATGCGGCGCAGGTGTGGTGAGGGTTCAATTGGAATCTCCTTATTGTTATGTCTCACTGCCCAGTTGTTGTTGCAGCGACACAATACCCAAGAGGCGGAATTTTTTCCTATCCACTCATGCTTTGGTGCCGACTTGTATGCAATGCCAACAGCATACCTAAAAAAGAATGATAAAATATTTTTAGAACACATTCTATATGTCTACTGGAACACTATAGCATATTACAGTTACATAAATGAGCAATCATTGACCTAAACATTTTTTCAAAGCTACACTATCAGTATGCAGGTGGTGTTACTGAGCCATCATGTGCCTGCTTGATGTCCCTTTCTTCTAATTGATAGTTATGTTGCATTTTCAATATTTCTACAAGTTCTTTATTTATTCAATGAATTGTATAATTCCCATTTTTTTTGCACTTAACGTTATATTATTATGCCTATATGTGACATCTTGATACTTGTTTATGACTAATGTTACATGATGTTTGGGATACTTTTTAATGTTTATATTCTACATTATTTTATGTAATCTCTTTTTTCCTAATACATTTTTGTATCTAAATCATGTCTATTATGCAGCTCTGCTGAGTGTCTCTTTTTCTGCAGGCATATAATAGCAAGCTGCATGAGAGGGCAGAAGCAGAGTCACCCTCTGTATGGTTCTATTACTGGGTCCAATGTGCATTTGCACTGTGAAACATCTCAGTATAACTAATACAAATTTGACAGAATAAGGGACAATAAACAAGGTTACACAAGTGACAGAAAGTGTTCTATTCATAGCGCAGAGACCTTCTACTACGCTGGAAAATCAGTTTAAAGGAGAACTTTGAGGTCAGGGCTTTTCCCCATAGTTATTATTATTATTATACAGGATTTATATAGCGCCAACAGTTTGCGCAGCGCTTTACAATATAAGACATTACAATCACAATACAATTCAAGACAAGATGGGAAGGAGGGCCCTGCCCCTGAGGGCTTACAAACTAGTGTTCTCCCGTGACCCAAAGCTCAGTATAGCGCGTGCTACAGCTCGCGGTATACTCAGACGCCACAGCCGGGACGGATCCTGACAATACTGTCTGAATCCACCCAGCTGCGGGATTGACAGCTGACTCTGCCTATCCAGAGGCAGAGCCAGCTGTGCCCGAAGAGTGAAAATCACTTGACTTGTAATTCTCCTTTAACTAAGCATTTAATTTATTCCGCACTGAAATATTACAAAACACTTTACAAAGAACCATTCACATAAGATGCTGCACAGGAGAAGCTTGTTATCTAAATTTCCAGTCATATATTAAAGCCAGTTTGCTTAGACTACAATTTACCTAACAGTATGTTTTGCATTGTGGAGGAAAACCATAGGAAGTCCAGAAAAACGCAAAGGGGTCTATTCACAAAGCTGCCGAAGGATCTGGCCGTAGCTTCGGCCGATCCTTTGGCTAGCTTCGGCCCCAGGACCCCTTCGGTTCAGGAGAAAAAGCAGAACAGCCGAGCCAAATGCCGCCGAGGCATTCGGCATTCGGCTATTCTCTCACTGCTGTTCGGGATCTTTCAGAATAGCCCGAACAGCAGTGAGAAGCCTGCCGGAGGTTCGGCTCAGCCAATCTAGATGTTGGATCGGCTGAGTCGAACTCCTTCTGCACCTCGGGTCAGCCGAACATGCTGAGCATGTTCGGCCGACCCGAAGCCACACGAAGCAAGCTGATGTACGGCTAATTTCAGCCGATGTACGGCTGAAATCAGCCGTGCTAGCCTGAAGTGAATAGCCGAACAGTGTTCGGCTCACTTCACTTCTGATCGGTCATTCACTCGGCTGCCCTCGGCAGCTTAGTGAATAGACCCCAAAAACTTACAAACACCACAGATGTAATTTCCATGGTGTTTATTGAACCCAGGACCCGAGGCATGAATGTTAACTACTTATGTACCTTGCTGCCTTTCCATTATAAAAAGAGTGATCTCTGTACTGTGCACATCACAAAAGAAAATCATTTGACTTGGAAGGAAAGTCACAAAAGGATGCAACATTTCTGATGACCAGTCAAACTCCGGTTAAAAATTATGAATATCTTATCCATGGACAGTCCAGCTCTGACACAGAATGAGATGGGAATTCTTGTTTGAGTGGTCATAATACAACTTCTTCTTTTGGCATTTGTGTGAACTGGAATCAAAGCTCATACAACTAGGTCTGTCAGATCTGTTAATATAGACATATCCACCAAAGGACAGGCTGAAGTCACAAGCTACAAGACTCAATTTCTTAAGAAAAATTGAGATAGCAGACCCACTTGTATGATCTACCCGACTTGTGTGCAGCCACAGAATGGTTTCACCATCTGTGTGTAGGCAGTTTATACAATTTAAAAATGTAACGTGCTTTCAGTTCCGGACACATTCATATCACAGCCACTAACCCTAAGGTTTTTTTTTTAACTGAAGAAATCTGGTACAGTTGACAATAAAATGAAATGACCCAAAGGAACAGGTTTTACAGAGAAGGTTAAAATCTTCAATTTCCTCTGAACATTGATATGCAGGTATTAATGTTAAATAGTTTGGGGAAACCCAGCTCTGCTTGTGTTACTATTCAAATATTATTTCTATTTCATTATGGTATAGGCTTCTTATAAAAAGAAAGAAAAAAAACAAAGCATACAAGCTCAGGGACCGATACTTAATACATACCAGGTGCTTCCACTTATAACCACTTCCCAGTAATGGCGGCCACTGTCAAGGAACACGTTGCCAGCTACGCCATAACTTCCTTGGCTTGTAAAACGCTCTGGTGTGTGGCTCTTTTTAGAAGAAGTTTCGTCTCTTTCTACAGTCAAATTGTCATGTGAAACTTTCAGCTTCCGATGTGCAGATTTGGGGTCTAGCTTAAAAGGTTGACCTAGGGAAAAATAAAACAGGATAGTAAATTTATTTTGGCAACAAAACAAAAAAGCAGAATTTGTTGAATGTGTCAAAAACAGTGTCCCTGCAGTCAGATAAAGATATAAAAAATGGTTGGTGGCATATATGGACCAGGCTTTGTCACTGATACAGATCTGACGGCCATGGTGCACAGCTGTGCATTACAAAGGCTAAAAAAAGTTCAAGTTCTTTAAAAAATATATGAGAGTTCCAAAACCAGAGAAAGGAAAAATCAAATAGATATATGTCTTTTGTTCAGCCAGGCCAAATATGCAATGGAGAAAGGACATTTATGAACAGTGGTACAATTATAAGAAAATAAATGTTTCACTTTGGATTTAACCACAGTCATCCACAAGAAGACCACTGACCCATTTAGGGACTACATTTCCTTCAATGGAAAATCAACTTTTGTAAAAAAAAAACAAAAAGGCTACACACCATTTTTTAATTTACTTGGGCCAGCAAGAAACTAGCATTTTCAAAAGAAGGGTTCAGAATTTGCAGTCTATGTATTTTCTCAATTGGGGTTACAATAAATAACCTGGCTCATTGGGCATAGTGTACTTACCCACTGCCTATATTTTATCTGCAAGAATGTATTTGTGTTTGCATAATGGATTAACACTGCATGCAGTAACTTGAGCACGTAAACTGTACAGACTAATACAATTATTGAATAAAAGTGACAAATACATTGCAGTCCTGTCAAAACATTAAAGTGTTAGGATAACGACAAGCTCTGTTTTGTGCTAGCATGCTCTGTTTTTGAACGACATTAACTACAATAACAGGAAATAACTAGGGAAATTTCTCGAATTGTTAATAGGTATTGTGCATGCTCATGCAGATTGAGCTTTTCCTCAAACAAGGATTAAAAAGCAAGCCACAGTTAAATCAGAAGGCTCTATGTTAAACTGAGGAAATGATCATATACTAGGGACATTCAGAATACAATGTATCACACAGAGATTAGGCTGTATTTGAAGTTAAACTAATTAAATTAGGGTTAAAGTAACAATAAACTCAGGAGTTAAATTCTAAAAATGCATTCAAGTACCTTAACTATTAACACAAATGTATCTTATGCATGTATCACTCAGCTGTAGAACCAGATTGGTGCGGACACTGTCCTTCCTTCTGGAGGGTGGCTACTTTTGTTCCCCATGTATCCTGTGTGTTGTAAAGTAGCCACCACTCCAAGCTTCCTCCCGTGATAGACTACAATCTCACATGTAGTTTACTAATTTGTATTGAAGTTGTAGTTTATCACAGTGAGCTTGGAGTGGTGGCTACTTTACAGCACACACAGGGACCATGGGGAACAAAAGTAGGCAGCCCACAAGAAGGAAGGGCAGTGTCGGCACCAATTCAGAGATGATTTGAGGATCTGCAGATGAGTGACACACAAATAAGATACATTTTTGTTAATAGTTAAGGTACTTCAATGCACTTTTAAAGTTTAACTCCTGAGTTCAGTGTCACGTTAAGGGAGATGCACATAGCCTTTGTCCATACTATTACTAAAGTACCTTTGCAGCTCCAGGGTTGGGTCATATAGGTCTTATGCATATAGGCACAAAAAAATGTGTTTGGTTCTTATTTTGACTACACACATGCCATATATACTAGACTATAAGCTTAAAATTACTCACTTAAAAAAAAGAGCTGACAGAAGGTACGGAATCAAGGAACCCAGAGGTTCATGCACAGGCCTGCAGCAGCTCTTTACGTCTGCTACAGCCAAATACTTGAATGGTGCGATGTTCTGGCACTTCCATGTGGCTTCCCCCCTCCTGTCTCAAATAGAAAAATTCCTAATGGCTAAAAGGCAGCCACCACAAGCAATCTACCATTACCTTTATTGTAAAAAAAAAAAACCTCCTCTGTTGGCCTCTCTGAATTAGATTGACTTTGCTACTACAGACTTTTAAAAGCTTAAAATGAGGGATGTACAGATACTTCTCGAGTACCAGTGCCGATACTTGGCATTTTCATGAGAACTACCAGGGTTGCAGCAGTTGCAGCTGGGACCTGGCTCTGGCGCTCCACCACTGTCCTGAAATCATTAGTCTGTATTGTTTTAGAAAAACTGTCACATGACAATAAACAAAAATGTATCAGTACTCGTACTTGTAAGTACTCTGCAAGTACCAGTACTCGTACTTGCAAAACTGGTATCTGTGCATCCCTTTATTTATATTTATAAAAACAAAATCATTCATTAAAACAGAGATGTACAAATCCCAGGAGCTTTGTGTGCTCCTTACAAATGACAGCTGCCTCCTAACTTTTGAATTTTTCTCTAGTGTAGTCTTGGAGCTCAAAAGTATCGGTACATGTACTCATACTTGTACCGTGTACTGTACTTGGTATCCCTACTTAACCAACCCTACTTAAAATGGCTGACATGCCCGGTTTCTAATGCACCTAAAACATCAGAAACCAGGGAAAACAGCTTCTGCACACTTGGCGGCTAAAAAAGCATGCATGAACTAGTAAAAGCTGAAAGTTTTGCATATAAATGACCTTTTTCAGCACATGAAAATTTCTTGTAAGGTACAGTGCCTTAGTATATTGAAGGAAGAAATGTGGAAAACCCACAATACAACTTATGGTTGAAGCTAAGGAGCATACAGAAGCTCTACAGTACTTAGAGATGGATCAGTCCTACTGGAAAATGCCTGCCTGAAAAACATTATATTGATAAAGTGCAAAACTAAACAAAACAGTTTTTATTCAGTCCCTAGCAGAATGGGGAAAATAAAGAATCTAACCAAGTTTGCCAAATATAAACCAATATATATTGATGTTTTGTCCTGGTGATCAGGAAACAATCAAAAACCTGCTTAATGGGTGTACACCTATAGCAATCAAAAAAGCAATCAGAAAAAAGGTTTTGGCTAGAGTCCTGCTTTTAGAAACTGACTCTACACAAATGAAATGCATACAAGGTATGTGTGAGAACCCAGAATAAGGAGGTTATTATAACATTGCTGGTTATTAAAATTATCTTTTCAATTATCTTTTTTAGCTAATTGAGGAACTTTCACCCTACCTAACATTTTTTTACTGAGAAAAGGCTCCGGCAGCACCACGTATATAATTTCCACTGAGCTAGCTGCCCATAAAAGAGTGTAAAAACATGGCTCTAGTCATTCTAGATCTTAAACTACTATAGGAAATTAAAGGGGCTTAAAGGAGACACGTCTATAAGCTTTTGCAGATCAAAAGAACTCTCTGAGGACTTGTAAATAGCAAAACAACATTCCGGTTTTGTATTTAATACTTTAGAATTTAAATCCAGGATTATACTTGGCTATCACCCTAGGATAATAAAAGAGCAAGAGAAAGAAATCTTGAGCTATACAAGATATGTTTGTATATACAGTTTGTCCTGTACTGAATTACAAGCCTTTGTATTAGTGATAACAGTTTAATCCAAGGACAATCACTTAGTCATTAGCTTTAGGTTACATTTTGGGATTTGCTGTAACAAACTGGCCAAGCATGGTCATCTAACAGAAAAATAATTAAGAAGTGAACGTCTGTGATGAGTATAATTACTGTCATATAATTACTGTCATCACATATGGAGGAAAGAAGGCTCAGCAAACTTCTTTTTAGCCCATAATTGTTTCCCCTGAAAGGATTTTTTTTACCTAAAACCTTACTATGTATATGTAAATAATTTCACTGTCCTGAACAAGCATTTAAATGAAAATGAGAACGCAAAATCCTCCTTCATCAACACAGCTTAAAGGATACATCCATTTCTAGCCATGTGTGCAGTCACAGCACTGCAAGCAATACTCAGTTAGGAGTTTGAATTATCTCCCTGTGCCTGTGTGGGTTACCTGGCACATTCCAAAGACATGATGGTAGGGTAATTAGCGCTGGTCTAATGAAAAGAAAGATAGTGACCTTAGATTGTAAGCTCCTTGTGGGCAGGGACTGATGTGAATGTACAATATGTAAAGTGCTGTGTAAATTGCTGGTACTATATAAATACCTGTAATAAATAAAGATAAATAAATGTTGGAGTTGAAGAAGACTGTTGGATATGCTAGCAAATAAGCATAGAACGTTCACTAAGCAAAGTACATGTTCACCTGAATTTTCACATAGTTTAAGTGGATAAGGTCTATGTAGTCTTGTGAAATTAGCAGAGAACGGGATGCAAAGCACACTGGCAATCCAGGAAGTTGTTGAAAGTGATGAACAGTTGGAAGGCAGCACTCACTACATGTAACAAGTAAGCTTTGATTGCATTATCAAAAACAACTATGGTACAGTATGCATTCCTTTCACAATTCTGAAGTTAACAGGATGTTGTATGCTGGGACTTTACAGCTCCTTTAAGTAAATCAACCCCAATATCTACAGACACTCTAAAGCTGGTTTCAAGTTTTAGAAGCTTAGCAGATCTGAAGACAGTTGTGAAAATGTTATTATGGTCAATAATTAATAAAAAATAATAATAAAGTAAACCACCCCTTTTTTGGATAAACTGGAGAACCTGTGTTTTGGGGTTCGTCTATGTCTGTGTTGGCAAGACCTGTTCTTATTACTGTTTCAGTGACTGGTGCCACAAGAACAGAGACACAGAAATAACACTAAGTAGAATTATTATGATTATTATTATAATACAGGATTTATATAGCGCCAACAGTTTGCGCAATGCTTTAGAATGAATGAAGTAGAATGAATAGGAATGAGAAATTCAGCAAGTTTTAAAGGGAGCAATTAAAACTTTTCAATTCTATTTTAGTGTTTATATTGTTGGTTGAATGGTTTATTGATAAGTCATAAATCGTTTGCCCATGCTCAGCGTGTTCTCTTCAGCATTGGAGACTAACACTGCAAAAGTTCCCTTTTTCTGCTGATTTGTCTTTTTTGGTGAGGCTGTTCCATTTAAAACAATATTTTGACTTGAAAGGGCTCACAGATTTTTGATCTTATCCATATTTGACTCACTTTTCAATCGCAAACTCATGTAAAAACAAAATAACTTTGCAAAGAAAACCGTGCTTACAGAAGAAAGCTGCATGCTGAGGCTAAAACAATTCACACAGCTACAAAATATTTAGAGGGGCTCTTTAGATTTGTGAGCTGTGAGAATAGTTACTGACCATTTGTTCTGTGTGCATGAGAGGGATGACCAAAAAGATTTGAAGTTATTCATTATTGCTAGATAACGTACAGGTTGATTAATATTTAGCACCTAATTTAAAAAAAAAATGCAAGAGTTACTCATATCAATAGGACTCTAGTCATTTCTAGCACACATTATAAAAAGGTAGAGGTGATTGCACACATCGCCTTTATGGTCAAACCTCGGGACGTTTTGACAAAGCCTAAAAGGTACAGACCAGTGACTGTACATTATAGTAATGTACATATAGGAATGTGTGGGGTCAGAGCATTGCCATGCCCATAACTGGAAGGTTTGTGAGACAGCTGCAAGTATTTGTAGTCTGCACTTTAAACCTGCCCAACGACTGAAGTTCTGTAAAGTGTATTTCCACTTTTGCAGCCAAACTGAGATAACAAATACTTTACATTTGTTATATGTTCCCATTTACACAGCATAACTTAAAGAAAATATTAAAAAAATTGCTGATTACATTTTTAGGTGCTTTTAACAAAACGATTAGAAACTATCAGGGTTATTCACATAAAGGGGAAGTGTTTGAGAAGGCAGGAGAAGTGAACATTCTAGGACAACATAGCGGAACTGGAAAGTGAGCGGAATTGGAGAATTTTTCCAAATCAGCTATTTTGGCATGGATTGTTCACTTCTGCCTTCTCCAAACTCTTTACCCTTTTGTGAATAACCCTGTACGTTACTTTAAAGTTGAGTATACACAGGTTTATTTTTTTTGTTCGTCTCGCGGGCTGAATGAAAAAAATAGAAAGGATTCCTTCATCAAGGCTTACAAGCCCTGATGGACAAATCCCACGCTGTTTCTTTTCTTTTCTGTTTCTTTTCTATTCTGACACTGGATGCTGTCAGAATACCAAAAACGAGCTTGCAGCTTATTGGCTGCAAGCTCCATTTGGCCGACATTTTTCCAACCTGCTCCTTCGCCGGGCGAAATAATGCCAACAGCGACACCCACGATGTGGATTTCGGCCAGTTCATCAGAAACCGGCCAAGATTTGATACCTGTATACTCGGTTTTATTAACTTGGTCTGTACTCTGCTGGCATATTTCTTTATCAGTTATAAACTAGATCTGAGCACTGTTTGTCCTAACAAAGGATGCAAGACTTAGAAGCACTGTATGTTAATGAGAATAAGCTCAGTGTGTCCCTCAACCTTCACTTTCAAGTTGCTCAGAGTAGCCTGGAATCTGCACAAATGCCTTCATCAAAGAAACAACTAAAAGGTAAGAAATATATTTTTAAGAAGTATTTTAGGTATTTTGTGTGAATAAAAACACAACACATAGTGGGATTTTCTCCAAATTTGACTGCAAAAATGGAAATTAAAACTTTTTAGAGCAGGTGTTTTACAACACCTGACTCACATTTGAAGTGTGCTCCCGTCATCTACAAAACATAAAGGGTATGTGCTCTTTAGTTTACAGTAGAGAACTGGGCAGGAATGACAACACTTTGTGGGAGTTCAGTACAGCAGCGGCACTGTGTTGTCAGATCAAACAGAAAGGTATGAGTTCACTGGATTTCTAGCAGATCAACAGGTATTTGATTTTAATATCAAAAAATACACACACACACATATATACACATATATACATACACATACATACATATGTATATATATATATATATACACACACACACACAAATCCTATTCTTTACTTCCAGAGCTATCTCCCCTATATACAATAAAACTGTACGGACATTGGATACAATAGACCACATAGTCTGATTTACATGTAACAAAATGTCCAACGTATAAGTGCTGCCCACCTGAGGATAATATCATCCCCTGACGGGCATCTCTTAAGACATTTAATTTTATTTTGAAGTTTCTTCTGCGATATTGTGGTCAAAAGCCAGTCCATAACACTTTGAAGTTGATCACAAAACCCATAAGACAGGATGATGCAAAACCCATTCAGTTCTAAACTTCTTTAAAAACTGCCTATCAGCTTGGAAAAGATCAGAGAAAAAGTAGGGCAATCCAACAAGAAATTCACTGAAAACGTACAAAGGAGAAAACATTGCAACCGATCTCCATTTAAACTAAAGGGGTTATTCACTGAAGGGTGAAGAGTTTGGAGAAGGCAGAAAAATCTAGACAAAAATCTAGACAAAAAAGCTGATTTGGACAAATTCTTCCATTCAGCTCACTTTGCAGTTCAGATATGTTGTCCTAGATTGCTCACTTCTCCTGCCTTCTCCAAACTCTTCCTTTGGTGAATAACCCTGTAAATGTAGGCTGTATTAACCGGCAAATGTTTCACTTTATTTTATTGATCCCTAGTTTCTGAATGTTCACAAGGGCTTGTGACACAGGACGATGAACTACATATGGATATTTTGTTAGTGAATTCTCAACATGAAATGTTCCTGGCTACAGTTCAGTGTCAACAAAAGGTGGCACAAGGGACGGCCTGCCACATAGCATGCCAGGATATAAACAAAGGAAAGAGCAATATAGTCACTGCCAAAAAATGCTTTACCACTTTCTGCATTCAAAAAAAATCATCCTCAACAACAAATACTGTGCTAGGAAAAATATTTTCTGTAGCACAAAGGGGGAAACTTGCATGACATGAATGGAGAGGAACAGGCGTCTACAGTACAGTGCTTTTCAATACTTTCGGTTCAATTCACAAAGCTTTAGCACAAATACTGTATAAGGATCTTTTTTTAGTCATGTGACTCTAGTTTCCAAATTAGACTCACCTGAAAATACCTGTCACTTGTGGGAAAATAGGAATCCTTATCCTGGTGTGTTAGCTTTCTGATTTGTGCCTTTTATATAAGAATTTGATTTACTCGTTATACACGTCCTATTGGCTTTTAAAGGAAACTGAGGGTGAAGTGTCAGTTTTACTGCACAGTACATTCCCTGCAATGGGGGCATTTATCAAAGCTGGAGCAGATTTGCATTGCAACCAATCAGCTTCTATCTCTCATTTATAAATCTCAACTGAGCAAACTGAAGAGAGATGCTGATAGGTTGCCATGGGGCAACTGCTCCAGATTCTGTTGGCTCCAGTTTGATAAATTGCCGCCCACAGTGTGTTAATGTTTGTAATTTGTAATATATCGATATAAGGCAGCCATGTTTGCTTATCGCTTACACAGACACTGCTTGGTAGTGCTGTATAATGTTTTTTATCTTTTTCGCTCCCTTTTTCTGGAAAAGGCCTCTATAGAAAGTATTATAAATGAAGCTCAGAATACACACACAGCTGAATAAGTCAGAGGATTGACTTATTCCTCTCTCTTCCCGAATTGAAAAGAGACAGTGAAATGAAGAGTTACAGCTGTGCTTATTCTTGAGAAAACCACTGTAAAGTATGTATCCTGGGTACAGCCTGTAAGAAGACTTACATATACACATGTAAATATATATTAACATTAAAAAAAAACAATCAGTTAAAATAATGTATTTCCATTAATAAAAAAAACACTAATGGGTTCTTGCTGGTTTCTAAGTGATCCAGAACATGACTACATACCATATAATAATTGTGCACTGATGGCTTCTGATCTGTTTTAGGGGCTAGCTTTGGGCCTTGTACTAGCAAATAATACTCTTCAAATGTACCATATGATGATAAATGGTGGTCTATACCTTAATGTGTTTTTTTGGTTCCATACAAGGCAAAGCAACAGGTTCACAAGCTGCACATATTTAGCTCCCTTGTCACTCCATTTGGCTGTTGGGAGCAAAGAGACTTAGCTTTGTGCAAGCTTTAAGACCCAACACAGGGCTGCGGACTATCTCCCGACTATGTGACACTGTTTAAGCAGGCAATCACCATGGACTAGCACTGAAGTGGGAGGAAGGGGAGTGTGTCACATGCAGCTGCATACCCAGAAGAATCTGGTATTTTTCTTAGGGTCACCATACATGTTACAATCTGATCATAGAATCTCTGTACAAATAACTTTGGAGTTACCAAAACTATGTCATATGAGGACCTACCTAATGTATACAATTCATTACAGTGAAGCCACTGAACTACAGAGTTGTTGGTAGATCTAAAGGAGATTCTACAAATCAGATTGTTATGTGCGTGGTGAGCTATAGGCTGAATGGAGTGGCAAGGGAGTGGAAGGAAGGTGATTGTGTGCTGTGTGCTGCAGCTGGGACTACTGTTAAAATGCAATTTGCTATAAGAAATATGCACTTTCAAGGCAAAGGCTTTATTCAGGGTGTAACAAGAAACATGGTCAGATTCCAAAAACTATGCAATATAAGCACCTACCTAACCCAACCAATCAGTTTGTATCTAGTCAGGCAGGACCTTGCACTAGCTTTTGGTAGATCTACAGGGAATTGCACAATTAGATTGTAACGTGTGTAGTGCTTTATGTAATGGAGAAGCTTCAACTGTCTGTACATTGAGGCAAAATGGGGGAGCCTAGCATAGTCAAATAAAATATTAAGTTCGCTACAAAAAAATAAATGTTCCCATGTAGCTCACACCAGAAAGGTTTTGGGATATAGTGACCCTTTATTAAAAGCCTCCACATCCTATAGTCAGTCCATGAGATTCTATTTATCACACAGAAAGGTGATATTCTGTGATTGAAAGGCTTCCCTCACAGCTGCTGCTGAATTTGGTTTCAGTCTAAATGGAATTTTACTTCAGGGACGTGTATTTTACGACTGTGTGCTTGTTAAATCAGACGTAAACTGCTTTGTGTGCGGAATATAATGCAGCAGCCCACTTACCCTCGATCTTAGCTGCAGCATGGGTCAGCTCACTGCAGATAATATCTGGCTTCCTGCACTAGTAGGCTCATGTTCGTGTTTTTGTATGGGAAATTAAACATGATTCAAGAGCAGTTTAACAATCGCTACTAATAACGTACAATTCCTATGAGACTTTGCTCACAACTTTTTACCATTTTACAGATTTGCACAGCTGTATAAATGTCCAAACTCACTTTAAGTAGTTATTATCTGGGGATAAGCTTATTGATAGAGAGGAAATAAAGATCAATATGCAGGGACATGAAAACACGCATTAGAGCATTTGAGATTTTCCAGCAAATTACATTTAGAGTCACAGATGTTGAAGACAGGCCAGTGTACAAAAAAATTGTAAGAAAGCTTAAAGTGATACTAAATTTCAGGAGTTAAATCTTTAAAATGCATTCAAGTACCCTAACTATTAACAAAAATGTATCTTATTTGTGTATCACTCAGCTGTAGATCCTCAAATCATCTCTGAATTGGTGCTGACACTGTCCTTCCTTCTGGAGGATGGCTACTTTTGTCCTCCGTGGTCCCTGAGTGTGTTGTAAAGTAACCACTGCTCCAAGATGGATGGAAATGGATTGGCTAAACAACTGCACCTTATCAGATGCAGTCAATGTTCACGCATTCAGGCAGCTGTGCCAAAAACCGTAGCCAGCAGTGGAGAATCCTCCATCTACGCTGTTAGCGTGGATAGGTAATTGATTGATTTCTTTCGTTCAGCCTGCAGGCTGGAGGACTGAAATTCAAGCTGTTTATGGCCAGAACTAGGCATGGGCATTAGAAGACTTTCAGATGTGTGGACATGATCTGACCAACGAATAATTTATCTGGCTTACAATGTGTGTAGATATGTATGGTTTTAGGACCCGTTCACACTGGTGCATTAACAGTGCATTGCCATTCATTTGAATAGCACCCCAAACGCACCTTCCAAGCTGCAAGTGTTGAGAGTAACACACGGACCCGGTGTGAACAGGCCCTTAATGTAGTGCATTCACTACTCAATGGGGTTGAGCACTTTAGGGAGGTGAATGTTTACTGCAAAACTAATGTTCACCTACCTTGGTTTAACCAACCAATTATTTCCTGTTTATTTTTATGGGTATCCCAAATGAGCACAGGTTTACCTGATTTACTTACATTCACTTTGCTAAGTAAACAGCCTCAATACCTTTAGTAATTTAAACATAAATGCTTGCTGATCACATCCTTATCCAAGGACACAATTACAGATTAGACAGGAAAGTCCAAAACAGCCAATTAACTATTTTCTTTGAAAACCATTGCCAGGTAATTGGCTTGACTGTGAGAGAAATCCACCTTTCAAAAAGGAAATTAGGTTATTTTATTGGCACCCAGTGCCTAATGCCTTTACAAAGAAGACAGTTTAAGTCCTTATTCACGCAGCGTTAAGTCGGTCCGTACACATCTGTGCGGCGTGCATGCCCGTATCAGACCGTTCCCAAGAGGGGCAGGTGCTGCCTGTAGCAGCCTGTTCTTCCCTATGGAAGGACGCCTCCGTAGGTACACCCGAACAGCACATCCGTGCAGGTCTCAGTGTCCATACTCAGACAGGATGGACACTCAGGATGTGCAGTTTGGGTGTGCGCATGACAGCACATGGTCACGTCCGCCCATAGGGAAGAACAGGCTACTGAGCACAATCACACAAATCACGTCCCACCATAGAACGGCCTGATTCGGGCGTGCACGCCGCACGGAGGTGTATGGCGCAACTTAATGCTGTGTGAATGAGGCCTAAGGGTTATCTTCTGAACTCCTCCCAAAAGTGGTTTTATTCAATTTAGGTGTTCAACTGTGCATACACTGCAACAGCCATACAAGACGAATAGTGATGTATGTTTATTTGGTGTAACCATGTTTAGCACCGTCAGGCTGAACATGAGCAATTTTTCATCTCAGAAATTGAAAAAAATCTAATGCAAAGATCGCTCTTTTAAATCCATGACTTTGGGGTTAATTGAGTAAAAAAAAAAAAAATAGAAGCTTTTCCTGAAAGCTTACTTTGCAAAGTGAATGTTCCCAGAGCTTAGTAAACGGGAGGTTTTTTTTGTATTATTGATTGACTAAAGTAAACACAACTTCACCTTATTTATTAATCTCAAGCAATGTTCACTTTGCAATGTAAACTTTAAGTTAAAGCCTAGCTAAATCCAAGAACAAAAAATATATTACAGCTTACCAATCCTTAGATGTAATGACTGCACTGGTATTTTCCAGACCAAGCACATGTCCAGCAAGCACAGAAAAAACTTGACGATCTTGCTAGAAATGTAGTGTCCTTGTCATTACCCGCTGGATGAACTGAAGACCAAAATAATATTATTTTTCTTATGTAAACCACCAAATCAGCTACCATGTAATAGAGTTTAACAAAGGCAGACACAGTAGTCCAGTCTGGGTGCAAACATGGCTCCCTCCATAGATGCAGTAAAGGAGAAAACATACTGTAGCTAGGGACAGAAAGTGTATTAGTAGCAGGTTTACTATGTAAAAATAAAGTCGAAAAAGTAATCTAGGAATCTAATGCAGACACCACCTCTATGGACTGGTAAGATGCAATATAGTACATTCTTCTTTTTGGGTTAAGAAACACTTAAAGTAAACAGACTCTACACCTTTAATTAATCAATCCCAAAATCAGAACTCTGAAAATTAGTGTGCACTTTTTTGTAAACCTGAGTAATATAGCTACAGAAAGGTAGATTATAACGCATTAAATGAAAAAGAGTTAACATTTTCCTTGGGTTTTGAAAGGTTGTCTTGGCCACTCTATTCCATATGTATAGCTATCCCCACTGTACATGCACTACCACATTTCTTAGGGCTCATGCATATGGGTGCTTGTGGCTGTACAACAGAAGAATTCCAGTGTAATTCCTGCCTGGGAGACATAGGTGCTGCATTAAGCCAACCACACAAATCAATGGCTGTACCCAGCTATATGCAATGATACACCAGTACTTGAGTAAACACATGCAGGCATATGGATCTGTAGCCCTGGATATAGACTGTCTGTGCCTAGGGTCGTACATCCATATACATGCACGTGTATACCGACATAAAGTCATTGATATCTATGAGTGGCTGTACGCAGCACCTGTGGCTCCCAGGCGGGGAAATAAACTGCAATTGTACTTGGTATGGTCTCAGGCGCCCATGTGCATGAGCCCTTAAACAGTTGGCTACATCTCATATACATGCAACTTCTGGCCACTATGCTTCCTCTGAAGCACTTGCAGCATGTGTGCAATTAAACAACTCACAGCTCTCCCTATTAAAAAAAATACAGCACATTACATTCTGAAAAGTAGTTATAAAAGGACAGTCAAGCTTTAAGATATGTCATGTAAAAAAATTACTAATGAGACAGCTAAACTTTAGAAACATCTTTTATTTAATTTGGGATTTTAAAACTGACGTTGGCACTCTAAGACTGAACAGTAATTGAGCCGTCAACAACAAAATGACCGAGTAAACTTTAATACAACATCACTAATAAATTAATTTGCTTGCTGAAAAATAAAGTGCATGCACTGTACATATATGTTTTTGCTGTAAAATGTATCTCTATTATACTCATTCCTGAAAGCTGTATTTCTCCAGGTAATGGTTAGGCTCAGGCGATGTTAAAAGGAAAGTAAAACTGGGTCCCAATTATGCTCGTTCATGCTCAACAAATTTTTTGAGGCTACAGAACAGATGAACTGGGGTCAGCAAAGCCTGGAGGCTTCTTAGTCTTGTAGTTTTGCCAGATGTATTTTCCCATCCAGCTTCTAATAAAAGTGTTGCTTTCCAAAGTTAAAAACCCCCCCCCAAAAAACAAAATAAAAACCCACAAAAAAAATATAACAAAAATCACGACCACAGAGAATTTGTAAATGAAGAATCATGGCCTCATTTTACCTATTTATTGACATAACTACTCAGGAAAAAAAAATTTAATCAGTACTTTGTTTTGTATTTAGTGCCAATATAAGAAAGCAAAAAGCAGGTATGGTACTGAAAAAACATAGTAAAAAAAAAAACCAAACCACTATAAAGAAGCCTTTTTCTGCAAGCGTTCCAAATACAGCCAAGCAAATGACATGCTTGACCTAGTATTTCTGCATATGTACCTGATATAGGATACAGTGGTGAACAAAAAAACAATTATTCTTGTTTTCTGTTTCATATGCTAAATTTACTACATAAAATCTTACATTTTGGCTTGTAGCCATGAAATGCAGACACAACTGTTTACTATTTTTTTCTCTGAGTGTTGGAATAGACAAGTTGGACCCTTGGCAGATATTAAAAAAGAAAACCCTATAAAATCAGTTATATATTACAGTATTAGAATAAAAGCACATGAAAAGTATTTTAAATGCAACACTTGATTTTATCCTCTTGAAATATCGGCGCCGCAACACTGAGAGTAGCAGGGACTGCACTTGGGACCAATCAGGTGCCCTACATTCACATTTGCTAGGACAATGATTGCCGTCGGAGAGAGCAGAGAAACAACCTCATGAGTTATTAGGATGTCTATGCTATCTGGCACGGCTGTATAAATCTCAGGACTGGATAAGCAGAAATACAAAATCTTTGGCAGGTAAGACACCTCTCATATATGTATTAAGCCGTTTGCATGGAATTCAGCTATAAGCAACAATTAAAGTGGAACTACAGGATTAGTTTTTTTGGAAACAGCAAAATGTAAATAAGGTACCTCTAATCAAGAGTATCCTATTACTGAATCTCTGCTTCTTAATCTACAATTGCAAATTTTATTCACGCCGGACACTACAGGTAGTGATAGTGTGGGAATTGTGTTGCACAGTGCACCTCCTCTACCCTTGTCCATTCACAGAACGCCTTGCATTTTGTGAAAATTTTGGGGTAAGTTTGGGCCAGGTGCAGGTGAAGCACACTAACTGTGGGAGGTTGTGGCCTTTGCATCATCTGGCAACCATACTGCTACTTCAAAGTGTATACCTTTAGGGAGCAAAAATAAAAGATCAAAGACTAAACCAATATGGTATAATATTACTGGTTGCCAGGAGCTAAGCGGGACGCCGGCTAGGTCGTCCCAGGTTGCTAAGAGCTGGGCGGGGAGATGTGTATGGCCCTTTTTGGAAACAGCACAGTATAAATAAGGTACCTCTAATAAATGAAAGGGCCATACACATCTACCCAACCAGCTCTTAGCAACCTGAATAGCTCTGGCCAGAAAGGGGGCGGCAGGCACACTGCAAACAGGGAGTAGAGGGGCAGCAGGGTGTGGAATTCCTATCTCCTGATGACCAAGCCATGCAGTTTCGGGCGCCGGGCGGGTAGTTGTTTTCTACATTTAGCCCTGCTTGTGGCAAGCAGGGCTGACTTACAGCGGGGAAGCCGCTGCTTGTTTTGTACAAGTGATCTCACCCATGTAGCCGAGATCACTTGTATGCAGCCTGCATACAGGGGGGCGCATTGAGTAACATGGCAATGGGGCAGCAGAGAGAGTAAATCCGGCCTTGTGTCTTACCTATCAAAGATTTTGTATTTATATCTAGTCTTGAGATTTATATTGGCACGCCATGCAGCATAGGCATCCTAATGACTGCTGCCCCCCCAAAAAAAATTACCTGAGTATATGAGCATTTAGGTGATGATAAACTGCAAATGTATTATTCAAAAGTCCTGGATTACTACATCAAATTTGCAAGGAAGGTGGAGTTGGACTTTAAATCATGCCTAAGACTGATTTCTGCTTCCAGTGAAATACCATTTGTGAAAAGCCAGCTTGCATATGTAATATTCATATTACAACTACAATTTCCACCTAACCTATAAAAATTATATATACTGCCATATATAACTTCCAGCCAAGCTATAGGATTACACCTGTGCACCTTAATGCTTGACACCTATAACTAGGCTGTAATAGCTTGCACAAGGTTTCATAAGGATATAAAAACGTGAACTTCTAAAGATTCCATGGGTGGGTTTTCCTGAATAAGACATGATGTGTGCCAGATACAAATTGTTGCTGTTTAAAATTGGAGCAAACTTAGAAAAATCTTCCTGTTTTATCTTTCTTATCCTAACACCATCCTTTTGGCTGCTCCCTGTTTTGCTGATCGGTTTCCATGATTTATACAATGTTCTGTTTGGCATAGAGCAGATGAAATCTGACACTTGTGACATTTCATTTTATATTAATGCCAAAACCTCAGAAATACTCTAAAGCACATTTGTTAAACTGATTTGCAGTGAACTTAACGATTCATTGTCAGACAGCTTTTATATTATTTATTAGCTTTATTATATTCAATTATCATATTCTAGGGTGAGATCACAAACTAATATTGCAGTTTTTCCCAGTGACATGATAGACAACAGTTTCATTGTTTTCTGTTGCACCTAACCGTACAGTATCTGCAGAGATGCCTGTTCCTACCTGGCTGGGCTCTTTTTACCATAATGGCCCTAGCCTAGAGCAGCAAGGTTAGCAAAGGCAACAACAGCTGGCCTCAAAATTAAAGTGATATTAAACCTTCAGTTTTTTTCTTTTCTTTTTTCTATTTATTGTTGGCAGACTTACTTTAAAAAAATACCTTTTTTTTAGGGCTGGTAATGATTCAAATTTTTGTGTTCGATTAATCAAATTTTTGTAAAATTGATTAATTGATTAATTCCGAATAATTCTAAACGCACATACAGATCCAACTACATTGGCCTATACACATACAGCACAGCAATGAAGTTATAAAATTAACTAGGATCACACTAATCCAGCACGTTATTAATCTTACGTGCCCCACTCAATATGGCCGCCACTTGAGTGGGGCAACTCAGAATAAAAACGTGCTGGATTACAAATGTATTTACATAGTATAGTAAAACAGCAAGGCCCTAAGGGTGATGTAAACATAAGTATTAGCTTAATATTTGAAGTAGCAGCACCTGTCCATTCCATTTCATGCAAGGACAAGAGGGAGGAGTCCAGTGACGTCACGGCCATCAACGTCACCGGACTCCTCCCCCTTCCCTTCGTTAGCCAACGGAGCCACTTGGGGAAGAGGGAAGGAGTCCGGTGACGCCGATGTCCGTGACGTCACCGGATCTCCGACGGGACTCCTAGAAGCCGGCGGAGAGATGAATCTTTTCATTTTCGATCAAAAGAATTTTAATCGATCAAAAAGTTTACCGATTAAACGAGGAATGAATCGTTAATTTCCCCAGCCCTACTTTTTTTAGTCTATCAATTTTTTTTATTTCCTCGGCATCCAAATCGCTAGCCCCACCTCCCTGTTACGCATGCCTCCATCAGCTAGCCGGAGGCACACTCATGGCCGTGTCCGCACCTAGCTGTGAACGTCCATTGACACACACCACGCTCCCACACTTGCAGCCACAGTTTTACTGACGGCAGAAGGAACCTAGGGATCCTCTGCTATTAGTACCCTCTCCCACAACTAGGAAGTTCGGGGAAACCCAAGTATCTTCCCGGCTGCATGTAAGTGTGGGGGGACTGGGGCGTTAGAAAAGATGCAGAGAATGTATTGAGGTAAAAAACACCCAGTCTTTAGTACTTCTTTAACCAGTTAGGATACCTTTTGCTCTATTTTATTTTTCTCACCAACTCTGGATGATTGTGCCAACTAAAAAAGTGCCCCCCCAAGAGGCATGTGATGTCACCCATGCGTGGCGTCATGTGATCTCATCACAGAAAAAAATAAAATTAATCCTCAATCTCTTTGTCTGCAGCCTCTGTTCTATATGAATGGAAATTACAGAAAATATTTTCTATCAACCAGTTTCTGAATGTGGAGAAGCCTCTGCACTGAGTGCTACTACCCATTCAGAAACTCATGAATGAACAGGAAGTGATGTAAAGCACTTCCTGTTCATTCATAACTGGGGACACATAGTACTATGTAGAGACAGAGACACCGGAACTCCAAAAAATTGTACATTGCATGCTTTTTCCTGAGGAAGGGGATCCTCTGTGACCCTGAAACGTTCGTTGCTATCTGCTATACTGCACGCCAATAAATAGACGCTTGCTTATCATTTTGGAGTGCCGATGTGTCTGTCTCTACCTGTGTTCATAACGGATGCCACCCGTTGACTACCGCAGCACCCGCTTCTTGAAGGGATTTGGCGGTCAGGAGTGCAATGGGACCATGGACTCTACATTGTACTATGTGTCCCCAGTTATTTACAAACACTGGAGTGATCAGCTGAACGCTCCAGAGTTTGCTCTGCACACAGAGGATCGGTACATATCACTGACATGTACCGATCCTCCGCCGCTCGGCCACGCACAGAGGGGCGGCACAGCCTGTAGCTTTTCCTCTGGATCCCCGCTGCTCTCCCCCGCCTGTGTGGGCAGAGGCAGCGGGGATTCGAGGAGAAGTAATACTCTGAAGCCGGCGGGGAGGGCGGAGTAGGGAGACACTGTCAGTTTCTGGCCGAGTGCCCCTCTCTCTCAACCCCCCCACGCTTCACTTCTCCTCAGATCCCCGCTGCCTCTGCCCATACAGAGGGGGGAGAGCAGCTGGGATCCAGAGGAGAAGCTGCAGGCTGTGCCGCCCCACTTCTCCCTGCCGCGCTGGGTCCTGGCTGCGCCCCCACCCACGTTTGAGGAGAGAGCCTCAGTCGCCTCGCCCTCGCTATGGCCCTTTCAGTGGATGTTGCAAGGAGTCAAATCGTTTCATCTTTCTTATGCTTGGTGATTTGTAGAGGTAAAATGTAGCATATTAAGCAGAGCCCATGCTGCTAGATGCATTCCAGGTGAATTAAAACAAAAGTGTGCCGAGTCAGAAAATTTGTTTTATTTCTAAAGCTGACACAATCTGAGTAGAACAGATGGTGGGGAAGCAGTGCAGAGGTTCGACTGTCCCCTGCTGAGTTAGATCTATAGTTCTGCAATCAGCAATGCTCATGCTCCCTGCTGCTTGGGGAGCACTGGCTCTGTTATCAGTAGGGGGTGTGCAAGACCTCTGCAAACTTCCCTCAGAGCAGGGAACCAATTCTTCTACTCTAGTTATAGCTACTCTTTAAAGAAAAACAAACTGTAAGACCTTGCACACCTTTTGATTTGATAAAATTTATGGGATCATAGACCCCTGCAGTAGAGGGGGAGAGCTGTAGAGCTTTATGTAGCACAGGGAGAACATTTAAACCCTTCCATAATAAATTCTACATCAACAGTTCAGCTGGCAGGATCACCAGGTAAGTTAATACCATTAAAATGGGCATAAGGACAGACAGACTGATACACATTAATCCTATTGCAAGCCTAGTTATTACATTTTCTATTTTGCCCATAGTTCTACGTTATAGTGATAGCAACATATCCCTTAGGACTGTTAATATGGCTATACTACTTTTGTACTTTATAATTAGGATAGAAAATTGTATAATTAAAAGAAAACCTCTATTGTCAGAAATATGAAGACTGCCATTGCTGACTTTCCTACATGAATACAAGAATATGACTGTATCTGGCTTCAATACTGTCAAAACCACTTGCCTGGAATAAGCATGAAGTCATAACTCTAGATCAGTGGTTCTCAACCTGTGGGTCACGACCCAAAAGTGGGTCGCAACCCACAGTTGAGGGGGTCGCCATGTGCCTGTGCTGCGCTAGGTAAGAGACTCCTCAGCCTCCTCCTAGCACAGCAGTGTCAGTTCTCCTAGATGTCGCTGCAGCAGCGGGGATCAGAGAGAGGGGAGCGGGCAGGAGTGAGGGGAGGAGAGTGCTTGATCACCGAAGAGCCACACTGGGCATCACAGAGCCTGCACTGGGCACCATCAGAGAGTCCCACTAGCCTCCTTAGAGACCACTCAAATACTAGTATTGGTGCAAATGTTACCAAGGGGACCCAGCCCTAGAGAGGTTGAGAACCACTGCTCTAGATCTTTATACTTGTTTAAGGTCAATGTCCCAGAGAGTATTAAAGCCATTGAATCAATACAACAGCCCGCTAACTAGCAATTTCAAAACAAGGGGTCAGAAATTTCAACCTGCATATCATCTCAGTGTAGCTTTTCTTTAAAATAAGAAAATCATTAGGGCTCCTGAAAATCTACAAAATTGAACCACCGCTTAAATATGATCTTATTCTTTACTATAAACTAATGTTTATATTGGTTGTGCCTTATTTTTTAAGGTCTAACTCTAACCAAAACTTTTCAGCCTTAGAAAAGGAAACAGCTTTGTCAAATGTTTGAGCCTGTTCTTAACACTGATGGTCACTTCTGGCCTGCCTGCGACAGAAAGAATAGAAAAGGGGAGCCTGAAACATGTTAATGTAGCGGAGGTACTGCTCCACCCAGGATACAATTTCGGTCCCCCTTCTGTACCAGCTTTGTAATTCCCTTCCTTTTGGTTCTGCCAGTGTTCACCTCAGAGCATCCATCTCGGCTTGCAAGCTCTCCTATTGCTGGCATTCTAGTAATAATGTTCCAGTGTCTGTTGGCATGACATGGTGTTCCTCTGGATTGTTTGCCCTAGTAATATGTCCTGGTCAAGTCACTTTATTGTAAGTGCATTTCTAACATTTAATCTAATCAAGTGTTCTTATCAACACTATGCCATTTGCTCTGTTTTCTGCTTCAATTTTTGCATGTACACATGGCCCTTGGATGCACACAGAGCTTGCAAGGATAACTAGATTTGTCTTGGTACCAGAACAGCCTGGTACATTTGAAGAAAATGAAAGTGAAAGAGTGTTAGAGACAGTATGGAAGAGAGATGAGCTGAAAAAGAGGGAGAAAAAGTAAGAGAAATTAGATAAAGTTGCCATTTTTCTGATCACTTACTGTTTGTCTTTAATTTTCCAGGGTCGCTGTTCCGACTGCCAGCCTGATTGATGGCCTTGACAATGAAGATATACTTGGTGCCGCTCTGCAGACCATGTACTGTATAGTGGTTCTGTTTAATATTTGGAACAATCATCCAGCTGTCGGCAGAGTTACATAAACCTGAAGATTTAATTAAATACATTGGTCATTTTTTAAAACATTACAACCAAATTAAGCACTTAGGACTGTGTATTGCAACTTTAAGAAAAATATGATCAATGAAAGCAAAATCTGATCTGTTTGTATAGTGTTTTTGAAGTACTTATACCTCCCATGTACCCTGGACTTTCATAGTGCATTTATAAAGGAATAGTAAACATTAGATTTTATGCAACATTAAAATACATATTCACCTAAACTCCGTTAGATCTTTGAAGACCCTCAGAGATATTGGCTATGTTACCTGTTGGGCAGCTGTGCAGGTAGAACTTTTTCACTTTGCAAAACTGACATTTTTATCTGTTAAGTGGTAACAATTGTTTACTATTTCACACAGACTGCTTCCTCCTATTAGAGGACACACTGATCCTAACAGCTTGCCAGCTATGGATCTTAGACTATTCCAGTATGGTCACCACAATTTACCTCTATGAAATGGCTACAGAAAAAGAGACATGTGCCAGCCTGAGGACTGAGGACTCACATTCAGAGGGAGAAATGCTTGGCAATAAAGATAGCCAAGTATATAACAGGTTCTGAGGTTATTCCTATTCCTGTTGAGCCAGGGCTATAATCTATGTAACCTTTCAAAATGTTAAGAATTTGTTGTAGCCAGATAAAGGAAAACAATCCAAGATGTACATTCCCTAAAATGATTTAATAAAGTCTAGAAATGTTTTTTGGAAATTACTATTGTTTACAGACATTGGCAGTCTTTGAAGGAGTCAATTTTAAAATAACAAGGAAATGATCAGAACATAAAAGTTGCAAAATTGTTACTAATTTTTTAACTGCAAAAAAAGGATTCTAAGAAATGAAATTTACAATTTTTCCTAATGGAGTTATCATGTGCTTTATCATGTACCTTTGCTACCTAAAACCTGAACCAGACAGACATTCATTTATGACTCCTAAGATAAATATTTCAAGAAAAAACGCTATTTCAAGTGCCAATAAAAGATACCATAATCAAATACCAAAACTCCAGCAGCTCCATCACATCCAATAAATCTAGCTAAACAAATGAATTAGCTGGAGACAGATATATAGCTGGTGAAGTAGGTATGGGAAGGCTGATGACTGTTCTTTTTCTACCAAAAGGTGGCATATTAACTCTTCCATGTGCAAGAATGGCTTCACTTTTGATTTTTACCCCATAAAATCCCAGTCAGCTTTCTGCAAGTCTTTAAGAAAATTACTATCAAATGGCATTCCTGCACATGTGGTTGTTTTATTTTATTCACAGAAAAATAAAAGGGAGTAAAATGTAAGAGAAAGCTATATAATGCATATATAAGAAATTAAAGTGACACTAAACTCAAGAGTTATGTATTAAAAATGCATTCAAGCACCTTAACCATTAATAAAAATGTATCTTATTTGTGTATCACTCGGCTATAGATCATCAAATCATCTCTGAATTGGTGCTGACACTGGCCTTCCTCCTGGAGGGTGGCTACTTTTGTTCCCCATGGTCCCTGTGTGTGTTGTAAAATAGCCACCACTCCAAGCTCACTCCTGTGATGTTCTACAATCTCGTTTAGTTTACTAATTTGTAGTGAAATTGTAGACGATCACAAGGGCAAGTAACCACCCTCCAGAAGGAAGGACAGTGTCAGCACAAATTCAGAGATGATTTGAGGATCTACAGGATTTGTAAATGATACACAAATAAGATACATTTTTATTAATATTTAGGGTACTTGAATGCATTTTTAATTCCTGAATAAGTGTAATTTTAATGATTTTACCTTCCAATAGCCAACATCCCATTACCATTCTTTGTCACACTTATTTCAGAAAACAGTGCAATAAGCAAATGCAATGTTCACTACTCTTAGAAACCAATCCGAATTCATTGTGTTCTGGTTTGACTTAAGTGAAATTCTAATTGGTTGTTATGAGTTAGAGCTCTTTGCATTTTAAAGCTTTGTTATGTTTACTATGTATGAAACTAGCCCATAAACTGTTATTTTTTTAATTTTTTTACTCTGCATGTTAACACCATTTTATACCATATCATTTGAGCCCCAAGTTCCCTTTTTAATGCACTATTTTCAATCGACAGCACACATACAGAAGGCATGTAGAAATAATCTGCAGAGATTTTTATTTTCTGGCACTCTTAATTTTCTGTGCTTAATGTGAAATGTACTACGTATTTAGCTCATCAGTTTGGTGTAGACTCATTACATTGTTCTACAAAAAAAATAATTTAAAACTAATAAGCAAAACTTCAGGATAAGACAGCTATTTCCGTCTGCAAATATTGAAGCAAAAGCTGAGTACTTGCACATGTTAAATATGTAGCAATCCACTTGAGGTGCTTTGTCGCTGCTATAACCTACTTAAATGCAAATGGACTGCATTATGAGTGTTCACTTTAGTGCTTTGCTGTTTATGAGCAGCAGAAGGCTTTAACTAAGCTTTCATATATAACATTTTAAAAGCACATGGACTCATGGAAAGAAAGCTGTCTGGATTTGATGTTTTTTAACCCCTGAAAAGAAATTACAACAGCACCTGAATGTAATGTATCACATTTTATACAAGCAAATCATTGGAACTGGTTAGTAATGGAATCCTGCACACTGAGCAATATGGAGGCTGTTAGTGTTGACCCTCATCTGAAAATGGCAGTTGCCTAGGTTTCCCCTGTCTTTAATACTTTTACAGTAGCTGACTCAAAACAAGAATGCAGCATATGAATTCAGGCTTTACCATCTGAAAGTATTTACTCAAGTGCTTTTAACTACCTCCGGGCCGGCCGTAGTAAAAAAACGGCCGGCCAGGAGCTCTCTCGATCTGAGCGGGCGTCTCTAGACGTCCGCTCAGACACGCCCCCTTGCCCGCGCCCGCAGGCG
>NW_017306390.1:422180-431589 GCF_000935625.1 Nanorana parkeri
CCATTTCCCGCTCGCGCGCGCCCGGCGGTGCGCGCAAGGGGGCGTGTCTGAGCGGACGTCTAGAGACGCCCGCTCAGATCTAGAGAGCTCCTGGCCGGCCGTTTTTTTACTACGGCCGGCCCGGAGGCAGTTAATAAACAGATAATTTCCTGTTGGATTAGGGAAGAGGACTCTTTATAGCAATATATATACCAAAAAATATAAGCAAAACAAAAGAAAGCATTTTCCATGCTCTCGATGACGTATACACAGTATATTTTACATGAGCTCCTCTTTATGACTTCATAATATAAAAGTCATTCTATGCCAGGATATTCATTACATTTTGTTGTGTGAGAGGGCACATGAAATGTGCAATGAAAAAGGGGGCAGAGGCAGGTCTCTGGGTGGTCAATATCCATGATGAGCTGGCTCTATCAACCCATAAGCATGTACAAGAATACAAAAAAATCCCATCTTAAACACAGTTACATTTCAGGCACAGGTTCATCATGAGAATGCTGTTGAACTTAAAGGGACATTATAGTCAAAATGTTGTCCCCTCCCCCACAATGCTGGTGTATGTACTTACCTTAAATGATGCCTCTTGATCCAACCATCTTCTTCTTTCCTGTAGTTATCATCAGTCCCTCCAGCGCTAGTGCCAGTCTCTAATCCAGCGCTGTCTCCTGTGTCTTCCTGTCCCACGGAGTCTGTGCGGATGCACGCTGCTGGGCTGCCTGCATTGACTTACCTTGTGTCTCTCCTCATCTCCGCATGCACTCACCCCAAAACACTTTGTGGCCACCCGAGAAATCTTCAGATGGGAGCACGCGGTGGAGACACAGGTAAGCTTAAACCCTTTTGAAAAGTTTAAAAAAAAATGTTTTTCCATATCTACTGCTTGCTAGCAGCAGATATATGCACAACCCCCTGAGAGTTTAATAACCCTTTAAGAGAGTGCAGAGAATGGAAACTCAATTAATACTGGCCAAGGAGGACTTCAGCTATGAGAAAAGATTAACTGAACTGAATGTATTCCTCTTTGAAGCGATGAGAAGGGGATACTAATCCATAAACGTTCTATATAATTAACCCAGTGCAAAGTTGTTTACTTGCAAATAACAAATAAAATAACAAACACTCTTTGTGCCCGTAGAAAAGGCATCAGGAAAAGCTTCTTTACAGTAAAAGCAGGGAAAATAAGGAATAGGCTTCTAGCCAACTCGGTAAATTGCTCCAAAAAACATTGGATATGATTCTAAACGCACAAAATATAACTGGCTATTAATATTTTGAAATTACACTGTAGACTGCAGAATCTGCGAATAGGCAATTACCTTAGGGGAGGCAAAAGGTAAAAATATTTCTCCTGATTGAAGAAAATTGTACCATGCTTTATAAAAGCTTTTTGCCTTCCTCTGGATAAACTGAGTTAGATTCCAAGAATCAAAAGTTTTTAATTTATGTCTTCTGGTTAAACTCAATGGATCTGTGTTTTTTCAACCTAAAGAAAAATGACTATAGTATAAGGTGTAGCATAAAAGCAGAAATTCTGCTTGGCTATGTAAGTTAAAGAAAGAGGAGAACTGTTTAAACAAGGCAATACAGTACTAAATATGCTAAACACTACCCGAATCTGTAATATTGGCTTGGGGTGGAATTACACTTTAAGGTGAGAAGGTGACAATCTGTGCTCTATTAGTTTTTTATACAACATGCTGTAGAAAAATCCTGTTAATGATAATGTACCTTTCTAATGTATAATATAACAAACAACAGGATCTACCATAAAAAGACCTACCTTTAGGCTCACTGTCAATCTGCATTTCTTATGGGCTGCTACTTTGATAAAATATGGGCTATTGCAGCTGTAAAATGCAAATGAGTACAGGATGTATAGCCTCCCAACTGACAATGTGCAGCCTATACAATCTGGATGTAATAATGTAGAAAGTTATTTCCTCTGGGCTTGATACTGACATACTCTGCACACCGGATGGGACCAATCCCAAATTCATAAATGACAGCTAAAGATAAATATCTCGGTTCCATCTGCACCATCTGATCCCATTTTGCAGGAATATATCACAACCCTGAAGCCAAGTCTGTCTACTTCCCCGGAGATCTGGATCTAGTCCTGGACCCTGTCTGTACGCCATAAGAAGCAGAAACGAAACCTGCTCAAATGATGAAAAGGAAAACATTGAAAATGGTAAGGATGGTGGATACTATGCAATGTAAACAGAGGTCTTTAGAAAAGCTATTTTATTTGCCGTGCATGCAATCTATAATTATACCTGAGCATGTTATATCATAGTTTTATCTAGAGAATAACTACATATGTGTTTTTGCACAATAGTACATGTGATTTTACTACTTTCCTTAAATACCATACTTAATGTGCTGTCTTACCTATGGGAGATCGAAATTAGTGCACAGGAAAAATGCAGCATGGATTAGTAAAGTCTAGTATATGTGGGTACATACTGTTTGCTCATGTATTTGTGCAATCAATATAGCTTGTGTTGAGCTGGTTCATCTCATGGGGTTCACTCCAGCACATTAGAAGCACCACACAAGACACAGGCACAAATCAATAGGATCATATCCTATTTACTTTAAAGTTGGGCTGTTTGCATGCACTTAAATTCATGACAAGTTACCTAGAAGGTTTGGTGAGCCCTATTGCAGATCTAGTTCAGTTGCACCTAAATCTGAATGCATCGTGTCCTGAATAAACTGCATTTATACATAGACTATGCATAACTATCTTCTTGTTTAGGATAAGCTACAAACATATACTTTAACATAAATATGTTGAGACCCCGAAGAGAACAATACTGCTATTTGTTTAGTATTAATACATTAAAATATAAAATTCTTTATGTCTAAAACACAGGATACATGGAGTTTATATGTCCTCTTTGCTTGAATGAGCTTCTTTGGGTGCTTCAATTTCCTCTCAAACCAAATGCACCCTAGTAGGTATAATTATTGCTGCCTAAATTGGCATGTCACTGTGTTTTAGGGACAGTTGACTGTAAGCTGTGCCTTTCACAGAGACTCTTCAGTTTGAAATCTCCTGAATCCAAAGCAATATATTGAACATAATAAATTCACTGTTAAATGTAATAAAAAGATGGCGATTCCTGCTCCATTTGTAATTTCTCTATTGTGATATCTACTATAATCTTGCAACATAAGTGGAACACAGTTTAGATGATACATGATATAGGAAATGCTCTCTAGTTTGCCTTTAGAAGAGCTAGGATATATGCTGCAAGGCATTGTAGTTACTCAACTGTAACCTCTTGGAGTTACATCTCACCCATGGCCGACTGCTTCTTTCCAATGATTCGTAGCTCACAATGTTTGACAAGATAGTTTTAACAAGCCATGGCCTGCAAGCATGTGTCTGAAGCCAATTTCCACTCTAGCAGATGTAAAAAAAAAGTTTTATGACAAATATTAATTTATTTCTGGTTCATAATTTAAGTGAACAAAGGAAAACATGTGGATAACTGGATATCAACCTGTGAACTACGAGTTAGATTATTTTTTTTCATTTCATGATTAATCAAGAACTAAAAAGGAAAAATAAATCAACCAGTACTATTTTAAAGATTTAATAAACTAGACAGGATAAGTGTTACAATTGTTCTCATGGCAATTATTATTGTGTGTCAGTACCCAAATTTCCAGGCCATTAAGTATTATGCAATATATTTATTTAAATTGGCTTGAAAACGGTTATTAGGATAAAAATTCACAACTCCAATGTACAATTACTGTATAAAAATTGGCTGAACTATCCACGTGGACAACATATTTACAGGGGCAGTGTGTAACTACCACACTTTACATTAAACTGTCCAAGTGTTCACAGCAAGCAGTCTATACAGGGAATAAACGAGGCTGCGGGCAGTTTCAATGAGACATTTAACCAACTTTTTTTCGCTAAAAGTATATTCTCTCCCAAAATATGACATGTATACTTTCAAAGAACACATTCCAGCAAAACTAACACAACTATTATCATTCTACATCTCTACTGCCTATTTTTACCAAGTTGAAATCCTTTCCAAGTACAAACTCTTGCTGGAAAGAGTAGAGCCCTGTACTCTAATCCCACCACCATCTATGCACTAACATTGTTTTGTTGTATTTAAATATTCCTCTTTGGAATATTAATTATACTATGAATAGATTTACAGATTTACAAAGAACAGGAATCTATTTTTTTAATTTATTGTGCAGATTCTCAATACTCAAGATCAAGTGCCTTGTGCAGCAGCAGTCTGACACAGATGGGGAGGGCCAGCACTAGGGGTCAATAAGACTCTCCTTAATGAGCATGTGCTGACAAGCATTATGGAGGATGAGTTTGTTAGTATGCCGTTGCTCCCTCATTGTCCAGTCACAGGTTGGGTATAGATAAGTGACCTGGCTGTACTGCTTGATTGCAGCAGGGAAAAGTGAGGTCACCATTGGTTTTTAAAACATTTCTGATATATTAATTTAACAGTTTATTTAGATGCTTGTCCTAAATTTTACTTTAAAGAAGGCTTAAACCTTTAAGAAAATTGTAGTCATCCCCTGCCACAGGTCCCTAAGGCAAACATGACTGTAGCAGCTTCTGTCCTCCAGAAGGTACCCACAGGCTGGTGCTTCTAGGACAGAGGCATGGGAAGGGGTAGGATGCAGAAGCAATGGCTTCTAAGGCAGAGCCAGCCAGTCAGTGTGCTTACCTGCATATGACTCCCACCCCACACCATGACACAAGCCTAATGGTATCTGGAGGAAGACAACCTGAGTGGTACAAACATCTGTGATATTTTATGTAAGGGAGCAGTGGTGTGGGTGGATGTCTACAGTCTTGATCTGAGATCTCCCCCTAAACTGGAAAGCTCTGCAAATCATAAGCTTTGTTATTCAGCGCAATATGTACAGTATGAAAACATTAGCCCAGTCGTCTTGGTGATGAAAGACAAATCTTGCATGCCATTCTCAGCAGGACCCCCTCACTGTAAAGCAGCCCTCTCCAACAACAAAAAAATCTACACATAGCATTGTTCTAATAACAGATGGTAAATTCCAGACATGTCTCCTTTGAGGGGAGAATGATCTCACTTGACTTTCTCTCATATACCATTTGTTTTGGCACATTTAAATTCGGCTAAACAGCAGTGCTGCTCAGCCTGGCAGCCATAAACTGTAGTTGTCCAGACCAGAGAACTTCTCAAACAACTCTAATTGTAGAAACCCTACAGAACTCCACCTAAATTGGTCATTATAAAAAAAATTTTTATTTTTAGGTATAATTGATATAAAACAAGGATTGATTCTTATTAAAGTATGACAAATTTTATTTAATATTATGCATTTGTACTTGTTTTGCAGGTTAGGAAAAAATACCAATACGACGGATTATCTTTACTACAATAAATCCTGCATGACCAGGTTCCATGTTTGCACCGATCTTTGCTGTAAACAAGTGGATGAGTGTGACACTTGACTCTGTAATGGTTCTGAAATATGGCAAGACTTGAGAATTTCCAGTGTAGGTAAACTGCTAGAGTCCTTGATATGTAAAAGCAGGTGCTTCAGCCTGCCAGACACCTTTTAAGTGCCCTTTAATGTGCTGTTAAAAAAAATAAGTTAAATTGACTTTGCAAACACCTATTCCCCGCTATATTTTGGCCTCGGTGTCAAAATCTTACATATCTTGGTTTCATGTACCAGATCCCGTGGTGTTTTTCTTTCATAGTGCCAGAAGCAACTACATTACAAATAGTTTGGTATTAACTACAGACAGGAACTGTGGCAGCACGGGTTTCGCTGCTTGGCAAGCACACATTAGTAAATGCTATATATTTCAAAATATTAATATGTATCTATTTACCTGATAAAGATCATTTTCAATAAAAACCAACATATCATATACAATAGTTTAACATGATTTAATATACTGAGGTTTTCTTTTTGTACATTAGTCTTGCAATGTTCACGGAGTGATATCTGGCACAGGTGCACTTTTGCTGTAACAGACGCACGCAAAAATTGCTCAAGGTTAACCACAGATGGCTGCAGGTGTTGTCGTATCGGGTGAGGAAATGCTGAAGCTACAATATTGTGGCTTCCCTTAACACCCAGATCCGCTATATCAACATGTAATCTTAAATGGGGCTTTAGACTGCAAATGCAGTGAGGCAGGAAACAAAGTATAATGGAAAAGAATATTCCATGGAGAGAAGAGGGCATGAATAAGTTAAGAACTGTAAGGTTCTTTCTTGACTTTTATGGCCTTGAGTTTTGCTGCAATAAGATCAATCTTATTTAACCACTTCAGCATTAGTGGTTATCAACTCCTAAAGGACAGTAACAGTTTTTACATTTCAGCCAACATGCCCATTGATTCGGCAGTAACGGTGATTATTTATGATACGGAAGTGATATGTATGTTGGGGGTGATATACAAGGCGTTCTTTTGTTGATATTGAGCTTAAATTACTGAAAGAGTAGGGACTATTCACTATGCAAATGTAATATTTACTTTGGTAAGTTAATGTATACTTAAAACTTCGGGCAATTCATATCTTAACCTTTGCAGTTGGGCAAGGGTTGAGTACCCGTTTCTTCTAGGGAGCTAAAATAACAAAGTTATACTAACCTCACTGCTATCCTGGCAGCCCCTACACAGCTCCCTCCAGCCTGTCTCCTCCTCCACTCCAGTGATATGTCCCTCAGCCGATCCTTCGGCTAGCTTCGGCCCCAGACAGCCTAACTCTCCCGGGCGCTACGGGAGTATCCCGCTCCCGGCTGCCCACGAGAGAAACACTGCTTTTTTTTTATTCTGACATGGAGCCGAGATTTTTCACCATAGGAATGCATTGCTAGATTCCTATTGGCTATTTCAATTTGCAATAGCCAATAGAAAACTAGCTATTGCATCCGCCCTCTGCTGCAGTTCTCCATCAGGTCCCCACTACTGATTGACAGCAGCAGAGGGTGGGTACAATAGCTAGTTTTCTATTGGCTATTGCAAATTGAAATAGCCAATAGGAATCTAGCAATGCATTTCTATGGCCAATTTTTTTTTCTTCTTTTTTTTGACAGCAGTAGAAACGCCGGCCAATAGAAAATCGTTTTCTATTTAAATTTTTCTACTTTTTTAAAACAATTTTTCTGTTCTGGTCGGTCCCACTGAAAGACCAAGCAGAACAGCCGAGCCTAATGCCGCTGAGCGGCATTCGGCTGTTAACTCACTGCTGTTCTGCATATATAAGAATAGACCGAACAACCAGATGTTGGATCGGCTAAGTCGAACTCCTTCTGCACTTCTGCACTTCAGATTGGCCAAACATGCTGTGCATGTTCGGCCGACCCGAAGCCACGCGAAGCCACCCAATGTACGGCTGATTTCAGAGGTACCAGTCTGAAGTGAATAGCCGAACAGCGTTCGGCTCACTTCGCTTCAGGTCGGTCATTCACTCAGCTGCCTAAAGCTGTATCTACTATGAATACCCAATCATATACACGGTAAGTTAAAAAAAAAAAATGTTTTATCGAAAGTCATGCAATTAACCAATTTGCAATGCTCGTATGAACGCATGTTTTCTAACAAGAATCATAATCACCATATACTTAATAAACAATGGCATAAATGGCTTCAGCAAACCATATTGCATATTGTGACCGTGTATTCTTATTCCTATTAGCTATTTAATACCTCTTCCACCTAATATTCCTTGTTTATGTATATACAGATGTCCTTGAGTATGATATGCAACAACTTATTTCAACACATTTACTCTTTTTGTGCATAGAAGTCCACCCTGCGCCTTCTTGTGGAAATTTTCCATCTGTGATTGGTAATTGCATCTTTTTCTTTATATTGTAATCTCTCCATCATGTCTGTATTGTGGTTATTTTATTTGTATAACAAAATTTTCAATAAAAGATATATTGAGAAAACAAAATGGGTTTTTGCTCGGACCTTTTTAGATTAAAGTGAATGCAGCTTTATCTTATGCACCTCTGTTCCTTTATTATATAAACTCCAGTTGGGCTGATTTACTATAGGAGTTGAGACTATTCACACAATACATTGTGCAAATATTCATTTCAATTATCCAATTATGTGCAAATGAAATAAGTAAACAAGGATTTGCTTTTAACATGATTGGATATTTGAAGTGAATGTTCACACAATTTATTCTGAAAAGATTATAACCTACTTTACTAAATCTGTCTAAATGTCTTTCAAGAATAATTTCATCTTCAGAATTTATATTGGAAGGTAAAACAGAATACAAATTAGAAAAATATTTTTGAGCAGTGATTATTTCAAAATGACCAGTGTTACTGTAGATACAAAAACACAATGAGTACAGTACACTTTTTGTCTTCACCCTGTTACAATGCTGAAATGCAAATTCGATGCAAGTGCTGGTGATACAGCAGAGAAAAGAAAAACCATCACCATGGAAGATAAAAGCAAAAATAATAAAAAGATCAAAAAGAGGTGAAACTCCATCATCCACTGGCAGAGCATTTGGTTACAGTCGGTCAACAATCGCAACAATTTTAAAAGATAAAGGTAAAATAATGGAACATGTGAAAGACCATACCCCAATGAATTTTACAACACAACATTTTCAAAATTCAATTGTCACAGGGACAGAAAGTGAGGTGAAATCTTCTGAACAGGGCCACACACATCAAAACAAACGTTACAGGGGGTTAACACTTCTATCCAAAACTAAAAAAACAAAAACTTTTTGGGCTGGAGCTACAGTTCAAAAATGTATCTGTTCCAACTTGCATACAAATTCAACTTAAGAACAAACCTACAGACCCCATCTTGTTTGTAACACAGGGACTGGCTGTATATAAACAATGGTTTACCTGCCCAAGAAATTTAATTCTGCTTAGTCACTCTTGAGATTTAAACACCTCTGCCACAAATCACATCTAGTTTAGTGACTTTATTTTCTCTAATTCAGCTAAGCAATGCAGCTAGGTCACCTCTCTGCCCCAAGCCTGTGATTTGACAATGAATGAGCATCAGCAGACTCAGTGGGGGAGATAGATATTCTGTCACCCGGAGTTGCTCCCCCCCAAAGGAGAAATTCTTCACGCACTCTGTGGCAACCCTCCTAAAGTCTCCACTAGCTTCGGCCCTGAGCAGACCAATAAAGTAATCTCTGCCCTGCTGTCAGTGTGTTTTTTGTTCGTGCAGGCAGTGTAGTGTGTTCAGCTCCTAGCATTGCCCTTTCATCTTCTAGTGTGAATCTCCAGAAGATTACAGAGGGCAGATATTAAAAAAAATAAAACATGTACTTGCTTGCATTTAAAAATACATCAGATAAAATGTATTTAAATAAAATATTAAATAAAGTATATTTAAATATATTTTATTTATATT
>NW_017306390.1:432192-441463 GCF_000935625.1 Nanorana parkeri
AGGTATACGACATTTGAAGCCCATGTCCAGGATCCGTCTGTGTGTGGTGGCTCTTGATGCACTGACTCCAGCCTCAGTCCACTCCTTGTGAAAGTCCCCAACACTTTTGAATGGCCTTTTCCTGACAATCCTCTCCAGGCTGCGGTCATCCCTGCTGCTTGTGAACCTTTTTCTTCCATACTTTTCCCTTCCGCATAACTTTCTATTAATTTGCTTTGATACAGCACTTTGGGAACATCCCTTTTGAAATTACCTTTTGGGGCTTTCCCTCCTTATGGAGGGTGCCAATTATGGTTTTCTGCACAACTGTCAGGTCAGCAGTCTTTCCCATGATTGTGATTCCTACTAAACCAGACTGAGAGACCATTTAAAGGCTCAGGAACCCTTTGCAGGTGTTATGGCTTAATTAGCTGATTAGAGTGGGACACTTTGAGCCTAGAATATTGCACCTTTTCACAATATTCTCATTTTCTGAGATTGTCGATTTGGGGTTTTCATGAGGTGTAAGCCATAAACATCACAATTATGACAAATCACGACTTGAACTATCTTGCTTTGCATGTAATGAGTCTATCTCATATATTAGTTTCACCTTTTAAGTTGCATTAGTAATCACTCCCGTTCATTCATAATTGAGGATATAGTATACATACCAGGTCCTCAATTATGTACAAACACTCAGCGATTACTGATCACTGAGTGCTTGTACCCGTTCTCCTTTCTGACACACACTGTCACAGGAGGCTGCAAGAGGAGAGCCCAGCCTCCTGTGACAGCGCTGGCTGTCTCCGCCCCACACCGCTCTGCTGCACTGTGATAAGCGGTCGAGCGATGTGGGAGGAAAGACACCGGCCGCTCACAGCGCTCGTCCCGGAGCGCTCGGCCGGCTGTCATTTTCTCTCTGATTCCTTTCATCCCTGCTGGGCACTGCTCTGTGTCCCAGCGGGGATGAAAGGAATCACGGCCGCGCCGGCAAAACGGCAGGAAAATGTCACTTTCGGCATTTAGCCGGCGCCCCCCCTTCACTTTTCGCCCGGGGCCCGCGCCCCTGCTGCACCCCCGGTTGTTACGCCACTGACTATACATGTTAATCATGTTTATAATGAATTTTTGCTAAATAAAAAATCCTATCTTGAAACATCCTTTCTTGCTGCAATAGTTATATTAGGTACAGGTAGTCACATTCTGTTACTCTCTAATGCATTAATGGAGACATGAAGATGTGGGAAAGGTATCCTCATTTTATTTTAATTACTGAGAACAGTATAGTAGAAACAGACCCTTTAAACACAAGGGAATTTTATAAATACATCTTAATTATTACTGCTGGGTTTATTTTTATTTTAATTGGTGTTATTTTTCTAAAGTGCTGTTAACAGCTGGTATGAAGGAGTTTACGTAGCAAAGAAAATGACTCTGTGGGCCAAAGAAGTCTGTAATGATTAATATACAAACAATAAAGCAGAAAAATATTGTTCTTTAAAGGAATAAATCCTCAATTTCCACATTTCAAAAGAGGGTCAGGATAATTATTTAAAGAAGAACTATTGGGGGAGTAAAATGTACTCTTTCCAATAGTTTGGGCTCTATAGCTGAAGAACTAAGTGAACACAAACCACTGGTCAGCTCACGGCTTCTCCCTGCAGAGAGCAATGACTGTCAGGGATCCCCCTCTCCCCCTCTGTTCCTCCAGTGCTCATTGGAGGGACAGACAGGGAGGGGGCGGGCACAGCTAGCTCTGGCTCTAGAGAGGCAAAGCCAGCTGTCAATCAGGCAGCGGGGTGGATCCTGATAATATGACCGAACAGCAGCGAGTAGCCTGCCGGTGGTTCGGCTTAGCCGATCCAGATGTTGGATCGGCTGAGTCGAACTCCTCCTGCAATTCGGGTCGGGCCGAACATGCTGCGGCAGGTTAGTGAATAGACCCCTTAGTAAATGTACTTCTGTGGCCAAAAAAGTATATGTATAGGTACCTTTGATTCTTCTCCAGCTTTGCTGAATAGTTTTTTTTTAGGGATGCACAGATACCAAGTACCATACTTGGTACAAGTACAAGTATTGATACTTTTTCAGCTCCAAGACTAGACTAGAGAAAAACTCAAAAGTTAGGACGCAGCTGCCATTTTTAAGCAGCATTGGCTACGGGGCTGCTGGGATCTGTGCATCCCTGTTTTAGTGTATGATTTGTTGTATATATTTATTTATTAGGGATACACCAATTTTTCCAGACCAAGTAGAAGTACTAATACTTGTCCAAGTACTCAAAGATACCAATTACTGATACATTTTGTTTTGTGTCATGTGACAGTTTTTCTAAAACAATACAGACTAATTATTTCAGAACAGTGGTGGAGCACCAGGGCCCAACCCTGCAACCCTAGTAGTTCCCATGAAAATGCCAAGTATCGACTCTGGTGAGTTAACTGGTACCTGTGCATCCCTACTTTTTTTGAGACAGTGACTTAGAAAGTAGTAAAGCCAGAGGTTCAGCATGTTTAATTGAAATATAATGTTGGGATCCACCCTGCTGTCTGATTGACAGCTGGCTCTGCCTCTCTAGAGCCACAGCCATCTGTGCCCGCCCCCTCCCCTGCCTCCTGGGGGGAGAGATGTTGGAAGGACCAGTCTAAGAAGAAGCCAGCTCGAAGGATCTGGTGAACATAACTTTGTTTTTTTGTTTTAACCTAGACACAAACGAGCAGCTAACCCTCACAGTGTGGGGGTAGCCCCACAGCAAGGGTTAGTAATAATTTAAAAAAAAAGGGTGTTCTTTAAGGATAAAAGAAAATCACCTGCATGGACTACGAGTAGCATCAGAGGACAAACTTGTTTATATTAAAGAATACTGCCAGTTTCATGTTCAGTCATTTAATTTAAACAAAACTACATTTTAAATTAAGGGTGTAAGTGGAGAACTAAGAAAGCTTAAGCTGTCATGTAAATTGTAAATTTGCTATAATTTACTCGGGCTACTAAAAACTACAGCAGAAACATAAGGCTTTTTCTGGAAATATATTTTCTGCTTGATCTATATTTGATTTTGCCATCTATTTGTTTTAACGCCTGTGTGAGAAATGTCAACTTCCATTTAATTATCCTTCCATCTCCTTAATTATCTTATATTTCAAAAGATGATACACAGTGCAGTAATTAAAGTGGAGAGTGGTGGGTGACAGCCTCCTACTGTGCAAGCCTCAAAGTCTAGCAATTAGCACATCCCAAGAAGAAAATCTGATTAACACATACTTTGAATATCAGGAATACTTGTCTACACGCGTTTCATTTATCATTCAATAATTAAGCAATTAGTCTTTGGCTTGCTTCTGAAATTAAAAGTAAAATGCAAAATCATGACAGCATTAACCCTCATACATGCAAAATTATGTTACTAAAGCAGATATTTAAGATTATTTAGTAAAAAAAAAAGTTAGGAGCTAAAAACTATACAAATATAAGAATCATTGCATCTATCAGCTCCAGGGGTACACCTACCACGAACTTAAAGAAGACCTCCAGGCAAAAGTGTTCTTAACCCTATCAGTGGGGCTACTCCCGCACTGCAAGGGTTAAGTACTAATTTTTGTCTAAAAAAAAGTTATACTTGTAAATAATCGTTATACCTGAACTGATGAGCCGGCTCCCTGCTTCACTAGTCACTGACGCTTGCCTGCTTGTACGCTGCAGCATTGGAATGTTCCTCAGCATCCTCAATTCTATACACAGTGTATAGGATGTGATGATTTATGGTACCTTAGAGTGTTGCAGTGGAGGGGGAGAGAGGGTGGAAGAACTGGTCTAAGAGCAAGCCGGTTTCAAAGATGAGGTGCGTATAACGGTTATTTGCAGCCGTAGATCAAAACGAGCAGGTAACCCTTGCAATGCGAGGGTAGCCACTCTGCAGGGGTAATAACATTTTGCCTGGAGATCTTCTTTAAATTAGGGTCTCACCTTAGACAACATTGTGTAACGTGTATAGGGGGCAGAGCCGATGAGCAGTGCTCCATATCATACTTGGACATTTTAGTGTAAGAAAACATTGAATGAACAACTTCCTGCAACCAGTGCATACTACAAGCACTGCAGAGGTTCTGTGTGCTCCCAGTTCACACTGGTGGTATAGTCATTCATTGCCCATTTCTGCTCCACATCTCCTTAATAAAACTTTAAGTGGGTGGTTCTTTCTTTAAAGCTGCAATGTGTGTGCACCAAATGCCTTTGGAAACTGAGATATTACTTTGTGAAAAGAAGGGGTGACCGCATCACCATATTACAAAGCCTGTACAGAAAGCAAAGCTGAGGGCAGGACCCAACAAGTCCTTCCACCACAGTTGCCTTCTGAAAACTACAGGGTGTGGGGGGTGTATACAAGACCAGGAGTGAGAGCAGTAGCAACCGGTCTCAATTCCAGGAAACTTCTGCAAAGTGCAGAAGTTGTTTCCTACTGTCTTATAGATCTGGAAGAATTACACAAAGCATACCAAGATTTAAGCAAGAATACACATGGCTCTGGTAGTTACACAATATTTGTTTAGGCAGGATTTCAGCTTTAGGGAGTGAGGGAAGACCATGGAATGGAAGATGCGAGTCAGATGTCACTAAAGCTCTCTATACACGTAAAGATTTCTCTTCTTTAGCCCAGTGGGTTGAACGAGAGAAATCTCTTGATTCCTAAATCCATGCTAAACAGCATGGATGGACACATTTTCCCTGCTGGCTACTGTGTTCTGACAGCCACCACCTCTAGCTGTTCGAATACCTGAACAGTGACTGCAGTAAACGTCGGGTGGTGTCAACAGGGACACTCATGGCTTGAATTTTGGTGAATTCACAAGAACTGCCCAAAATTTAAGCCATGTATGGCTAGCTAAGGAGTGGTAATAAATACCCAGATTATACCCCTACTAATATGTATGTACGGTGCGAATCAAACTGTTTTAGGACCAATTCACACCAGCCGCTGCACTGTGCGTGTGTCTGGCTGGTGTGCGTTGCCCAACACAGTGCCGATCCCAGCTTGTGTTGTGGTTGCGCTGGACACAATGGCCAGTGCAGCCCCAACACATATGGTGAAAATCGGCCCTTAGACTAGGATAGTATACAACACACTCCTGTGTACTACAAGTGCTTATTATTATTTACAACATTTTGGATCCGTCTACCTTAACTGAAAAGTTCCTCATGTCAATGAGAAGCTCACACTGTGCCAGTCAGGAGGAGGTGGTGATTCAGGCACTGCAATTAAGACATCTGCCCATCTATGGCTAGCTTAAACACAGAAAAGAAACTGGCACCCAACTGACTGCTATTAATAAGTGCTGATATGCCAAGAAATAACCCTACTAGCTCCCTTGGTACACTCCAGCAAAAGCAGTAAATAAAAAAACTGTGAAGCCAAAGACCTTATAAAAATTAAAAAGTGCAAGTGATTTTTACAATTTTTTTGTTTCTCATAAAGCACTTGCTTCGTTATATAGCAACATTCTAGTTCCTAGCTGCCCAGTTGGCCTGCCTGGTCTACAAGGGTGCATATTTTCCTGCAACCATGAAAGGGACTTGAAGTCAGCACTGAATCGCACCCTCTAGTCTCCGGCTGTTTTCTACCTGCTAAGGCAATTTAGGGTTGCTTTATCGCCATCCACAGAGCAAGTATGCATGTTATGCCAGTGAATGCTGTACACCTGTGATGTGATGTTTTTCTTATGTTTGGCCTTCCAATTAGTGGTATACTTTAAAAAAAAATAAATGCATTTTTGGAGAGGTAGAAGTGGGTTTGGCCCACAGGCCATAAAATGCCCAGGTCTGGTGTAGGGGTATGCTGAGATTATCAGGAGTGATTTCACTTCATAGTCTAAAGTGTATTAACAGTGTTGCAGCCAAGTTGAGATAACACCTATTTTATATTTGTTGCATGTTTTAGCAATTTAAAATTGCTTTTTACTTGCTAAACTTTACTTTCCTTTTGCTTCTTTGTAATGTTAGGAGGGGGTGTGAGAGCTTTGTGTTAACCCTGTCTGCACTGTGCTGGCTTGGATCCAGCCATTTTGCCTACTGCAACAAAACATCTAAAAGGCAAGAAATATTTATACAAATAGTTTTAGGTATGCTGTGTGAATGGGAACACATAACAAACATACAGTATAGAGGGGTTATATGAAATGTCTGCAAAGCTGGAAATACACTAAGCTTTATTTAAAAACTTATGTCATGACACGAATTCCACCAATTCACGTAATACCTTTATCCACAATACAGGAGTATAATTATACATAGAGGTTAATTCAGCAATTTCATATAAAATCATGACCAGTGAGGCAATACATGAACATAGGCATACTTACTGACAACATTGGCTTGTCCTGTAAATATGGTGTACTGAAGCTCATAGGAAACAACACTGAATTCATCGTCAGATGTCCAGTGAACAGTAATCGTGTCATAAGATGCTGTGCAGAGTTCTTCCCTGATCACAGGAGGGCTGGGAGCTGTCAAAAAATATAATAATAACATTAATATTTTCATCCATTTAGCCCTATTTACATACTACTAAAAGAGCAAGGGAAACGTAAAGTACACCTTTATCAAGAGAAATAAAACAACTGTCATTACTAACTTCTATCTGAAAAAGTTAGCTACTTGGCTGTCTCTGGCTTCAATACTTTTATAGGTTGACCTGGAACAAGCATGCAGCAAGTGAAGTCAGATCAAACTCAGAACTACTGATCAGAAGGTGACACCATGCCTGGGGATGCCCCTGAACCTGTAGTAACCAATTAAGAGTTACTGTTACACTATTTTCACTAATCTAAACCTCTGTTTTTAACCTTAGCGGTGAGACAAGTTTTTTTGCATGATGGCTTGTGAGTGTGCTGGGAAAACCTTTTGCTGTTTGTACTGCAAAGCTTGGAAGCTGGCTGTACTGCAGCCAGCTTCCAAGTTGAATCACCCTCCATTTAACCAATGAATAATTATTCTTTTTATACCAGCACTTAAAGTGACACTAAACTCAGGAGATAAAACCTAAAAATACAGTTAAGTACCTTAACGATTAACAAAAACGTATCTTATTTGTGTATCACTCAGCTGTAGCTTCTCAAATCATCTCTGAATTGGTGCTGACGCTGTCCTTCCTCCTGGAGGGTGGCTACTTTTGTCCTCGTGGTCCCCGAGTGTGTTGTAAAGTAGCACCACTGCTCCAAGATGGATGGAAATGGATTGGCTAAACAACTGCACCTTATCAAATGCAGTCAATGTTCACGCATTCAGGCAGCTGTGTCAAAAACTGTAGCAGTGGAGAATCCTCCATCTACGCTGTTAGCGTGGATAGGTAATTGATTGATTTCTTTCGTTCAGCCTGCAGGCTGGAGGACTGAAATTCAAGCTGTTTATGGCCAGAACTAGGCATGGGCATTAGAAGACTTTCAGATGTGTGGACATGATCTGACCAACGAATAATTTATCTGGCTTACAATGTGTGTAGATATGTATGGTTTTAGGACCCGTTCACACTGGTGCATTAACAGTGCATTGCCATTCATTTGAATAGCACCCCAAACGCACCTTCCAAGCTGCAAGTGTTGAGAGTAACACACGGACCCGGTGTGAACAGGCCCTTAATGTAGTGCATTCACTACTCAATGGGGTTGAGCACTTTAGGGAGGTGAATGTTTACTGCAAAACTAATGTTCACCTACCTTGGATTAACCAACCAATCATTTCCTGATTGGTTGGTAGATCCTCAGGTGTAGATCCTCAAATCATCTCTGAATTCATGCTGACACTGTCCTTCCTTCTGGATGATGGCTACTTTTGTTCCCCATGTTCCCTGTGTGTGTTGTAAAGTAGTCACTGCTCCAAGCTTGCTCCTTTCATGGACTTCAATCTTAATACAAATTAGTACACCAAACGTGAGATTGTAGTACATCACGGGAGAGTGTTTGGAGTGGTGGCTACTTTACAGTTTCAGCACAAATTCAGAGATGATTTGAAGATCTATAGCTGAATGATACACAAATAAGCTGCATTTTTGTTTATAGTTAAGGTTCTTTAATGCATTAAGAGTTAACTTTAAAGATTGAATAAGGCGAAATGCTGTGGCGCCGAAAAGCATTTGCTTGTTACATCTCAAATAACATACTTTTGGACCTCTAACATGGGGTGTGGTGCTCTTATTTATTTCCTTCTACTCTCCTGTATTCACCCTAAACATCTTAGAGCCGCCTCGCATTAGAAAGCATCATGACCTCAGTCATTGTACTCTTTAGTATAGACTTTTCTTCACAATGAGAAGAAAACCAGCTCTAGATGCAGCCTGAAAACACACACGTCAGACACCTGCTAAACTCCAATACGACAGATGTCAGACTGTATTTAGGCCCTATACACATCACATTCTGATAGAACCTGCTCCTGTAACAGATACAATCTACAGGATGTCCATTCAATAGAGGATTTATTATGAATTTCCTGCTTGCAAAGTAATGTAGGTGTAGCTGTAATCAATGAGTAATGACACACACAGAACTTCTAATTTGAATGCACCCTTGAAGTAACAATGTCTCTTATCCCGTCCTCATGACAAAGTGCAGTCCAGTGAAGTGAATCATGATTAGCTTACATCATTTGAATGATTAAATTAATAACAGCTGACCGGCAGTTTACCTGTGAGATAATCAAGACATTCTAGCATCTTCTTCTCTCTGGAGAAATCTAAAGCGAATGTGTCAAAGGTGTCATTCAGGTTGATCTCTGGGATCAGCACTTGAGACGATGCTGTTGCCATTGAAACTCTAGAATGACAAAACAAAATGATTAATACAGAAAATGATGTTACCTATGCACAGCGTAACATGATGTATTTTTCAGTGTTTAACCCCTTCATGACTGAGGCCCTTTTTTCATTTTTTGCACCCATGTTATATTCCACATTTTAGGCCTGAAAATGACATAAAACCCCCCAACATTATATATTTTCTGAATGCCAAGACCCTATAGAATAAAATGGTGGTAGTTGAAAATTTTTATGTTGCGCAATATTAGCGCAACTCCTTATTAAACCCCAAAATTTAGTGACAAATTTAATTAAATGCCCCAAAACCACAACAAATTACCCATTTTTTTAATGAAATATAAAAGATGAGGTTACAACGAGTAAAACGATACCCAACATGCCCAGTTTACAAATTGCGTGCGACCGTGAAACGGCGAAAAACTGCAGTACCCCAAAAAGTCAATAAAAGACGCTTTAAAAGCCCCCACAGGTCATCAATTTAGA
>NW_017306390.1:441500-452008 GCF_000935625.1 Nanorana parkeri
TCTGGCGACAGGTAAGTCACCAGAATCGCTTCTGTTGTAAAGCCGACAGTCAGCTCTACAAGTTTAAACAGACTCCCGGCGGCAAAAGTCGCCGGGAGTCTGTTTAAACAGCCCCGATGCTGGCGACGTACACTGTACGTCGTCAGTCACGAAGGGGGAAACTTTTTTTTTTATATCTGGCTATTATTCTCTGGGGTACAGAATTATATGAGCTGAAAACATGAAAAACACTACCGTATGTAATTTATATTGTAGAATTTCTTCTTAGCAAACCACATGTAAACATAAACTTGCTATTAATCTGCTATCACCAATCACAGCATGAAACATCTGCACTTTTAACTTGTATACAAAGTTATGCACCAGATGGCAAATATACATCCATTACACATTATGTAGCATTGTATTAGCTGTTACTATGACCTTTGCTAGACCATTAATAAGACAAGTAAGTCATGTTGTACTTTTATAAGATTGTATTTGGTATTTTCACAAAGGCAGAGGGGAGAGAATAATTGGTAATCTGGCAGCCCGTATTAGCCAGTGGGCCGTTTGTGATTACCAATCTCTTTGGGCTAAAGAGCTGGCTTGATTCATAGGATAATTAAAGTATATATATTTTTTCATTTTGGATAGATAACATCCATGCCAGTTTTTTTCTTGCCATTCATAATGAGCTTAGCAAAATGAGCTCACTTACATAGGTGTGCGCTGCTGCACTCTGCATGAAAAGGATGAGTTGATGACTGTCCACAAATAACAACTGATTCCTTTGGTGGGAATGACCAGACCCACACAAGATTACCTGTTCACCTCTCATGTGCTAAATGAACTGGACAATATACACTAGGTGGGATCACCACAGCTTCTACATGTGGTCTACATGCAAGCAGTGTGTGGCCCCGGCCACCACCCCTTTTATCGACAGAAGTCAATTTATTGATCGAAATTTGGCATTGCTGCTGTCAAAATACAATAGCCTGATGGGGTGGGTTTTTTTCACCAATGCTGTTTAGCATCGATAGTGGAACCAGGTGTTTTTACTTGATTAGCCCCGTGGTGATTTTATGACCAGTGAGCTAGAAAATAGCAACCCCCCTCCCTTCTCAGGATCCAGATGAGAAGTTATGTAAAGTTATATAGATTCCCTCCTTCTGCTAGTTCCAGAATTTCTAATGACAGTGATCAGAGTTCCAACTCAAAGAGGAAACAATATCATAAATCAGAACCAAAAAGTTTTTTTGAACACCCCAGTACTGTTGAAACCAAATTTATGTTCAGTGGTGGACAAAGCCACCAAAGGTTCACTGTGCAAGAATAATTGTCAGAACCCACATTTAACTGCTGCCCAATCATCAACACTGTTTCACTGTGTATAGGCAGACAGATAGCTAGGCAACTAGATACACAGACAGAGGCAGATGAAGAGTAGCATTTGAGGTGTCCTAAACAATCTCATGGTCCATAATATGCAACTTGGGTCAGACAGTTGCTGGTCAAGTAGGAAGGGAAGGGGGTACTCACTGCTCAACCCCACTTACAAACCAGGAGCACAGTAAGGGTACCATGTAAAATGTGCCCTGCTTCTTAACTGTTCTAGAATTGAGCAGTGACTAGGTCTATAAAACAGTGGGAGGGTTTCCAGCATCCACCCAATCAAGCCTTGTATAAATGGGCCACTAAGTTTAAAAGGGGGTCTCCACAAATGGTATATACACCACTGCTTCTCCTAAAAGCTCTGAGATACCCATCAGTAGCTCTGGGCTGACTATTTTGGAACCCAGCTGCAGTATAGGGTGACAATTGGGGCCCGTCCAAGGGCAAGATCTGTGCTCAGGCAGAGGCAATAATTGGAAGGCTCTCTTTGAAAGTTCCCCTTTAAAAGAACCCCCTTGCAGCTGTGGTTAAATCAGGATACATTACCAATCTACATAAATTCCATGTTTCCTATACCTAAAATATGTGATTCAGATCTCCTCCCTGGTAATATCTCTTTCACATGCTAGAAAATGAAAAGATGAAGAGCCAACTCTGGTGATTACGAAGGCCAACTTTAGCATTTCTGGGAAACTTTCTTGATAAATTATACACATATGCAGTTTTTCTCTCCAAAATATCTTGGCTACAAACAAGTTACTGCTTTATACAAATCAAACTTGGGTTTTTTTTGTTGCAGGCTAGGAAGTAGAAAGGGAGAGGGGATGTTAAAATGGGATGCACAAGAATTATACTGAACGGCAAAATTATATATAATCTGACTAAGTAAGCAGCATTCAACATCTAATAAAAAAGACATAATAACATATTATGCTGAAGTGGTTTTATTCTGAATGACTGATTTATTTAGAATGGAGTTTAAAAAAAAAATCAAACTTAACAATGGTGTCTAATAACATGGCAAGTAGGATTAAGCATTGCAATTTACTATGGTAGTCTGCCTTTATAGCTAGGCAAATATGTGCTGACTGTAAAGTATGAAATATCTGACAACTGGAGAGCTTTGGTTATTGGTGACCTATCCTATAAACATCAAGAGGAAAACGTACAAACCCATTTTTCTTTTTAACAGCAAAATGACTGTACTTGGACAGGATTCTTTATACTTTTCATCAGATAGCCATGTGAAAGTGATGCACTTATATTTATTACTGATTTAATGAAAACTATTTTAATCCACACTGATGATGAAATCTATCAGAAAGGGACAGTCCAGTCATGTGTCAACTGCCTATAATATTTGAGGAATGACAGAAGCAGTCATTCAAGAGCTGCTACATCTTCACTATTGGCCAATCAATATCCAATTGGACATTTTTTACCTTGAGGCCAGGTTCACACCTAGGCGATTGAGCTGGTGAGCTGTTTTCGTGTGGTCGTCGCACGTTTTTGTTTGCGTGATTTTGCTCTGAAAACCGCGCTGTTTTAAATGCTTAGAGATGTCTATAGGACTCAAACCGCGACGAATAGCTCCTACAGCTTTTGCGCGACATGCGATTTCTACCTCGTGACAAATCGCAAAGGTGTGGAAAGCTTCCATATACTTGAATGCAAATCTCTGTTTTGTGCGCTATCGTGCGGCTAAATCCGGGCAGTAAATCACCTAGGTGTGAACCTAAGCTGGGTTAAGCCCATACATGGGTAGTTTTTCAGTATAAATAAACAAATAAATTAATTCAGCAGGGGAAGACACATCCCTTATTATCCTCATCTTTGAGGAATTGTTGTAATTCAGCCACATTGGAAGGTTTTCGAGCATGAACCACCTTTTTAAGGTCATGCCACAGCATCTCAATAGGATTCAGGTCAGGACTTTGACTAGGCCACTCCAAAGTCTTCATTTTCTTTTTCTTCAGCCATTTAGGAGGTGGACTTGCTCGTGTGTTTTGGATCATTGTCCTGCTGCAGAACCCAAGTTCGTTTCAGCTTGAGGTCACGAACAGATGGTTGCACATTATCCTTCAGGATTTTTTGGTAGACAGCAGAATTCATGGTTCCATTTATCACAGCAAGTCTTCCAGGTCCTGAAGCATCAAAACAGCCCCAGACCATCACACTATCACCACCATATTTTACTATTGGCATGATGTTCTTTTTCTGAAATGCGGTGTTACTCTTACGCCAGATGTAATGGGACACACACCTTCCAAAAAGTTCAACTTTTGTCTCGTCAGTCCACAGAGTAGTTTCCCTTGGGGAAGTCTTATGGATCATCAAGATGTTTTCTGGCATAACAGAGACGAGCTTTTATGTTCTTTTTGCTCAGCAGCGATTTTCGTCCTGGAACTCTGCCATGCAGGCCATTTTTGCCCAGTCTCTTTCTTATGGTGGAGTCATGAACACTGACCTGAACGGAGGCAAGTGAGGCCTGCAGTTCTTTGGATGTTGTTGTGGGGTCTTTTGTGACCTCTTGGATGAGTCGTCGTTGCGCTCTTGGGGTAATTTTGGTTGGCCGCCCACTCCTGGGAAGGTTCACCACTGTTCCATGTTTTTGCCACTTTTGGATAATGGCTCTCACTGTGGTTCGCTGGAGTCCCAAAGCTTTAGAAATGGCTTTATAACCTTTTCCAGACTAATAGATCTCAATTACTTTCTTTCTCATTTGTTCCTGGATTTCTTTGGATCTCGACATGATGTGTAGCTTTTAAAGATCTTTTGGTCTACTTTACTTGTCAGTCAAGTCTTATTTTAAGTGATTTCTTGATTGCGAACAGGTGTGGCAGTAATCAGGCCTGGGTGTGGCTAGAGAAATTGAACTCCGGTGTGATAAACCAGAGTTAAGTTATGTTCTAACAGGGGGGACACAAACACTTTTTCACACAGGGCCATGTGGGTTCGGATTTTGTTTTCCCTTATTAATTAAAACCTTCCTTTAAAAACTGCATGTTGTGTTTACTTGTGTTATCTTTGACTAATATTTACATTTGTTTGATGATTTGAAACATTAAAGTGTGACAAACTTGCAAAACAATGAAAAATCAGGAAGGGGACCAACACTTTTTCACACAACTGTATATATATACATACATACACACACGCACACACAGTATATGTAGACACACTGATATATGTATGTATATGTACACTGAGTATGTTTTCTTTAAATGCCATATTAAATAGACATACCAGAATACAGGACTGCTATGGGACCTAAACACACAGAGATTAGTACTCATTGGTTGCATAATGTTTCATTCAGACAACAACAAATATTCTTTAAAGAATCTAAATCAATGAATAGGCGGTGATTTGTTAATAATTTCATAAGTCTTAGTAATGGGCTTGCCTTAAGGATAAGGGTTTGTTTACAATAGCCACATGTCAAGGGTTTATTTTCATTAGATTTTTCATATTAGCCTGCACCCTAAAACTGAGCTAGTGTGGTGTGACATGTACAATGGATCGGCGGTGTGATGCACTGTTCCCACTCCATCCTGATCTCCTGCTGTAGCCCTGATTTTAATCGTTGAGCATCCTGGAAGAAGGTCAAATACTCCCCCATACATGGAAAAACTGGGTATTTCTGTAGGCTCTGACAGATAAATGAAGCAGTAGAGGAGCATGGCAAAATTTATCATGTAGGGAAAGGGTGTTATTAGGAAAAACTGTCACTTTATGGTAAAAGACGGATTCTCTTTAAGAGGAGCCAACACATACAGTTACATTCCTAAACACATCAGCGTAATGGTACCTTTCTGTAGTGCTTTTGGCTGACTGAAGGAAGCGTGCATGGTCTGCCTCTTTCAGAGATTGCTCCGCCTGAGATATGAGGGACGTGGATCGTTCTATGCATTGCTTGCAGTTGCCAATCTGCTGGGCTAGCTTCCGCAGCCGGACCACCTAAAATAAAGGGAGAATTAAAAGTTAAAAGTGTAAGTTTAGGTATACATAAAAAAAAACCCTGGTAAATCCAGTGATGTGATTATTAAAAAAAATATTTAAGAGTATTTTAAATAGTACAAGAGATTGCTTAGCAGCAGAGGAAAAGGGGGCACTGTAAGCCAATAAGACTTTACTACATTGCACAGTGCAATAAATATATCAAATGAAGACTGATGATTGAAGGAGAAAGCACAGAGATGAGCTAAGCTACTTTACTGTCCAATAACAGTTTTGACCAAGAGCTATTACTTTGACTGCAGTGGCATAAAGCAAATGATCAAGAGGACAAAATGCCGAAAGTGCCATCTTTCAGCCAAAATTGCAGTGCATGCCTAGTTTCTCTACTTCCCACTGGGCGCTGCCCTGTGTCCCCTTTGTGGAGGAGAGCGATGTGAGCGTGTCACAGGAGGAGCTCTCCTCCCGCATTGCCCCACTCAGCCTCCTGTAACAGATCAAGAGAGTGCTGTGTGGGCAGATACAGCTGACAGCTGTCACAGAAGGCCTAGCCGGCATTGAGGGGGAGGAGTCAGTTGTCAAATGAGACCGAGCTCTCCTCCCCACACCGCCCACTAAGCCTCCTGTGAGAGCAAATCCAGGATGGAAAGCAGTATACAAACACTCAGTGATCGCTGAATGTTTGCAAATAATTGGACATAGTATGAGTTACTATGTACCAGTTATGAATAAATAGTGATCACATCACTTCCTATTCCTTCACAATTATTTACATAGTAACTCATACTATATCCACAATTTATAAATGAATAGGAACACTCAGTACAGTATAGAACATTCCTGTTCATTCAGTGCTGGGGCTGCAGACTCTGTCCTCAATCTCTTTTTCTATTGTAAAATGGAAAAATCAGAAGTCTGTTTAGACCAGGGGTCTCAAAGAACCGGCCCGCGGGCCAACTCCGGCCCGCGAGCCGGTACTATGTGGCCCAAAGCCAGCTGACAAGTCAGGCACACGGTCACGGACCGCGTGCCTGACTTGCGGGAGACATTCCTGTGTCATAAACTTGTGTTTTTCTGCACACAAATCCCTAATCTGGCATTTACGTACAGCAACTGTCACCCATTCAAGTTAATGATCAGGTGACAGCTGCTGCATGTAAACGCCTGCACACCGCATGTAAAGGAATTGTGAAAGTGAAAGGATTACATGCAGTTAGGAATTAATCACTATCCCTGGATACACAACCGTGTATCCAGGGATAGTGATTATTTTTGTAACTGCATGTAATCGCATCACATATGATTACATGCGGTGTGCAGGCGTTTACATGCAGCAGTGTCACCTGATCATTAACTTGAATGGGCGATAGTTGCCGCTTGTAACATGTGCAGACTAACAAAAATTTGTCCAGTGGCCCCCGAGTAAATTGATTTTGAGACCCCAGGTTTAGACCCTCGATATTTGAATGAAGCCCCCAGCAGTAAAGTTTTTTAAAAAAATTAAAAATATAAAAACATTTAAAAGTTTAGAAAATAAATAAATAAAAAATTTTTTAAAAATGTAAAAAGGTTAAAACAATAATTTTTGGTTTCTGTCTCAAAATTTTCATTTCGGCGCACCTTTAGTTCATATATGTATTTAATGTATGTATTTAGGTGTTTGCCTACATTTATACTTCAGTGCATGCAAACCACATCTATGACACCCACGTCTTTGGTCTCTTGTCTTTATTCATATAATATGAAAGAAAAATGCCAAAACCCATTATTGGTTAGAGTCTGTTACAGTAAATATTTTGCTTGGAACTCTGTGCCATCTACACAGCAAGGAACGTGACAGTGAGACTATACAGCACACACTATAACGTACACACTGCTACCTACACAGCTTGCTGTTTTGCAGCACTGTGCCACAAGCACCTTTCAAGTCATTTAGTCCAGGAAGAGTTGATCTAGTGCGACCTAAATTACACACAAGGCCAAAATGTTTTTTTTACCATGGGATAGAGTAGCAAGGGATCAGAATCCCTTTTGAGCTTTTATTAAGTGAAAATCTAATATGTTTTCAGTTATCACCACAACAGGAATAGAGTGGAAATCTATCAAGAGGGACATTTGTTCTATTGGCAACTTTCTAAGAGGGGAGTTCCCTTACTTTAGAGAGATGTCCTCTAACTTCCTGTTGTATCTTCAGGACAGGAAGTGAAGGGAAATCTTTCAAATGGGACACAGATTGCAAAAGAACAGCAGGGCTTTTAGCCATTCCATACTCAATCCAAAAAACATTTTGGCTTTAGATATACTTTAAATTGCCAGTTACACTGACCATTTTGACATATAAGCCTTTGGCTAAATGCAGTTGCTAAGATGAAAAGATTGACAACAGCCAAACTGATTCATATTTATTTTATACGCCGATCAGCCATAACATTATGACCACCATTCTAATATTGAGTAGGTTCCCTTTTGCCTCAAAAACCGCCCTGACCCATCAAGGCATAGGGGTTGATTTGCTAAAGGCAAATAGGCTGCAAGGGAACTTGCACTTTCCAGGGGAAGTTTCCCTTAATATAGGGAATGTGGTAAGTTTTCACTTTGTAAATAATATCCCATCATGAGCAAGGAAAATTTTTTTAAAAAACAGTATTTTTGCTTGCAGACAATTGAGTGATGGAAATCAGAGGAACTTCACCTCGTTCAACAAACTAGGGGGCAACTCCCCCTGCAAAGTTCAAATTCCCTTGCAAAGTGAAAAGTCTATTTGCCTTTAGTAAATCAACCCCCATGGACTCAATGAGACCTGTGAAGGTATGCGATGGTATCTGGCACTAAGCCGTCAACAGTGGATCATTTAACTCCTATATGTTGGGAGGTGGGGCCTCCATAGATCTGCGTTTTTCCAGCACAGATGCTCGATTGGGTGTAGATCTGAAGAATTCAGAGGCCAAGTTTACACCTCAAACTTTTTGTTGGTTCCTCAAACCATTCCTGAACCAGTATTTCAGTGTGGCATGGCACATTATCCTACTGGATAAGGGGCCACTGCTATCAGGGAATACAGTTTCCATGAAGGGGTTCCACTTGGTCAGCAACAATCTTTAGGTAGTTGGTCGGCATCAAAGTAACATCCACATGAGTGGCAGGTCCCAATATTTCCCAGCAGAACATTGCCCAAAGCATCACACTGCCTCCGCTGGCTAGCCTTCCTCAGATCAGCGACACACACCTGGCCATCCACATGATGTAAAACAAAATGTGATTAATCAGACCACCTTCTTCCATTGCTCCATGGTCCAGTTCTGATGCTCATGTGTCCATTGTATGTGCTTTTGGCATTGGACAGGGGTCAGCATGGGCACCCTGACCGGTATGTAGCCTCATACACAACAAACTGCAATGTACTGTGTGTTCAGACACCTTTTTATCAGAACCAGCAGAACGTTTTCAGCAATCTGAGCTACAGTAGCTCCTCTTTAGTATGACAAGCCAGCATTTGCTCCACAAGTGCATCAATGAGCCTTGGCCGCCCATGACCCTGTCACCAGTTCACCGGTTTTTCCTTCTTTGGACCACTTTTGGTAGGTCCTGACCACTGCAGACTGGGAACATCCCACAAGGGCTGCAGTTTTGTAGTTTCTCTGACCCAGTTGTATGGCCATCACAATTTGGCCCTTGTCAAAGGTCGCTCCAATCCTTACGCTTGCCCATTTTTTTTGCTTCCAAAACATCAACTTCAAAGACAAAATGTTCACTTGCTGCCAATATATCCCAGCCACTTCCAGGTGCCATTGTAACGGGATAATGTTATTCACTTAATCTCTCAGTGGTCATAATGTTATTGCTGATCGGTGTGTATATGTGGATGCACAAGACACTAAAAAAGTTGATATGCTTCATTCATGAGAAACAAGGCAAGTAAGGTAAGTAAGACTATGGGGTCTATTCACAAAGCTGCCGAAGGATCTGGCCGTAGCTTCGGCCGATCCTTCGGAAACTTCTAAGCTCAGTGAAATGTGTGATTTGTAGGTTACTCGCATTAAAATTCTAATACACCACGGAGTATTACATAATCTGTTTAGATAATGAGAGTTTAGCTAGTTACGTGAGAAGTCAAACACAAAACGGCCCCACAGCATGGTTCGCCGGGCTGTGTGGGAGTTCATGTTTAAGTGTCATTTTGGCAGTAATGCCTTTTCAAACATTAACATTCACATTATTAATAATTCTTAGATTTCTGTGACAGCAAAAATAAGAGGCTGACAGTCTCACAGGCCTGTCTCGAAGCAGAGGAACATTTCTCAAATACATAACAGCAATTATAATTCCATTGTTAAGCGGAAAGATTAGTCTATAGCCTGCCAATTTCGCCAAAAACATAAGAGCCAAAACAAGCACAGCTGGCCTATTACCCTCTGCAATTCACATAATTTCCTGACCGATGAGATAACAAAATGTTTGATAACTAGAATTGCTGAGAGCAGATGTGGAAGTGCTTTTATTTGTTAAATTGTGTGTTGTTCTGGTCTATTAAGATATAAAACATACTTTTACTTTACTATTTGACTCTTTGCAACATTGTACAACATGTATATATTATGCTTACTCTGTATTGGCACCAGGAAGCCAATATGAATGGTATATAGTGGGGTAGCAAAACTTCCGCAATCCAACTATGGTGAAACTACAAATCCCATAAGGCACTGCAGGACTGTGATAGTCACAAACATAACTTCCAAAGGGGATGCTGGGATTTGTAGTATCACCACAGATGGAGGGACAAAGTTTGGCTACCCCTGCTATAAAGAATGTTTGTAGTATCTAAAGTAACAACCTTAGAACTCATCACCTATGCCTGTGGTGTTTAAACGCAAGGCTCTTGGGTTGCAATTGGTGCACCATTATTATGATCCTCAAAAACATATTATTGTCAATTAAATTAAAATATATTTAAAGTGCAAACTTGTTATCTTCATTTTGGATAGAATAGAGAATGGTTAAATCCCTTGACAATTTTTTTGCCATCTATGCTATGGCCCCAGTCACACCAAAATCGCAAGATAATTGCAAGGCAATTGAGGGTCCATTACCTTGGTTACCTTGGGATTGTATCGATTTTTTTGCGATTCGATCCGTTGCAATATTTAGGCTTTTTTTTTTTTTTTTTGTTTGATGTG
>NW_017306390.1:452118-468461 GCF_000935625.1 Nanorana parkeri
TTCCCTTGGTGTCCTTTGGATTTTTTCGATTTTTTTGCGATTCGATCCGTTGCAATATTTAGGCTTTTTTTTTTTTTTTTGGTTAAGCTGTATGTGAATTGACATGCCCAGAGGGGACATACTTCACTAAAGATTGTGATGCATTAGGTTAGCACGTGTTTTTGCAGTGTTGCGTTGAAAAAAAACGTTTGCATGTAGCTGCCAGTGTTGGAGGGGTTGGTTTTAATTTTTTTACATTTATTTTAATATTTTATACTTTTCTTATCACTTTTTTATATTTCACTTAACTTTATTGCTATCACACAGGCGCTAACAGGCGCGCCCAAATGCTCCGATACCAGAACTTTCGGACAGAGAGAGATCTCCGTCTGACCGGCAGTGCTAAGGGAGCATGGAGCAGGCTTCCTTTCCAATCAAGAAGCCGGGCGGTGGGTTATGACTAGGGATGCACCTATACCGGTATTTTGGTACCGAGTACGAGTACCGATAATTTTTTTTCAGTACTCGCCGATACCAATTACCGAGTAACGGAAGTCCCATTCAGGAAGCCAGGTGGCGTGTAATGACTCGCCACCTGGCTTCCTGATTAGCCAGTAAGCCGGGCAGCGTGTAAAGAGTCACCACCCGGCTTCCCGATTAACAACAAAGTCCCCTCTTACCTTAGTATGTGCAGCCTGTCACCCACGGGGCCTCTCCAGCGAGAACGCGGCCTTCGTCCGGTACCCAGCCGGAGCCGTCTAGCCGGCCAATCAGGAAGCCGGGCGCAGTGTAATGACGCGACGCCCTGCTTCTTGATTGGCCGGGAGGCCGGCTCCATGCTCTCTCGTCATGAGATGAACCCACCTCCCGGATTCCTGATTGGCTAGGAAGCTGGCTTTACTTGTTGCCAGGCAGCCTGTCTTCCTAACCAATCAGGAAGCCGGGCGGAACGTCATAACTCGCGTCCCGGCTTCCTGATTGGTCAGGAAGCCAGGCAGCCTCAGCAAGTGAAACTGTTGTTCTTTCACTAGCAACCGACTTCACAGGCAATCAGGAAGCCAGGCGGCGGGACATGATACGCCGCCGGACTTCTTGATTACCAGGAAAGACAGCAGTATCGGCGTACTCAGTATCAGCGAGTACAGAAAATAAAAAATAAAAATCGGTGCATCCCCAGTATTGATTACTGATCACTCCCCCTGCTTGTTATTGTTCATAACGGTCCGGGACCGTCATAGCTCGTTAAGGCAATTTTTGCGATGATGGTCCTGGACCATCATCAGTTGCACAAGGGGTTAATGGTATCATTCCAACTGAGCAATTACCTGGGCATTTAGGTGCATTCAGTTTAGCTTCGAGAAAATAGAATTCTGCCAATCCAAGATGCAATTAAAACTAAACGTGGCTAAACCTGCAAAAAGGCAGGTACATCTATACGCTGGAGAATGTGATCTGGGAAGCAGAGTAAGGGGAATTTATCTAAATGGGAGTAGACAATATCTGGAGCAGTTGTCCATGGCAACCAATCAGCTTCTATCTTTCATTTTAAAAGCCTAACTTAACTGAAGATAGAAGCTTCTTGGTTATAATAGGCAGATTGTGTCTGCTCCCCTACAATGTTTGTTTATACTTCCCCGATAATTTAGGTAATTGAAAAGCAGGAGGTTACACTGAATGTATCCCGAGCAGAAATGTTGTACTGAATTAAAAAAAAAAAAAAAAACAGTCTATGAAACATGTCATGGCCAATATGTATGATAAGTATGACAGTTGTGTATTATTTGTGGGTGGCTTGAGACTCTATGGCAGACGTAAACCTATTCCTAATTCCTTGAACTTGCCTTCGTAGCAAGACTGGCCTTGCCCTCCAGCTGACTTTACACCGTTGCTGTGACACAGGCGGAAAACAAATATTATCGCAATGTGACTGAGCATGGAGAGGTAGAAGCACTTTTCCTCAGAATTTCAACCACTTACTCATTGCTTACTTATGGAGGTGGAAGAAAGAGAAATCAATCACCAGGACTTAACCGATTAAACCTGTCACTCGTATAAATATGCTGCATATATTCATTCCCACCCTGGTTCTTGGGCCTACAGGCTCCATCCCTGCCAAAGCCTGACAGAGCTTCTACGAGAACAAATGATCCATCTGGCAGACTCAGGCAAACCTTACAGTGCCTCATAAGTCAAATATTTCATAGGCTTGCAAGTTCAACCCCGAAAGACCTTATTCTGCAAAACCACAACCAGCATCCTGGGTCAGCTGTGGATGAATCTGTGAATGGCTCATCATGTGCTGTTCCTGAAGTATGGATCCAAATAAACAGACTTTATAAATGGGCAGCACAGCTGGAGATGTGTCACACTTCCTCGATTCAGCTAAAAATTGAATATTCATCTTTTAGGCAAGGCTGAGCCTCAGGAGAAGGCCACACAGGCTCTGCTTTGCTTCATTTTCTTTCTACTTTAACCTTGCTGTACAGTGGATCTACCTACATATTACAAGAAAAATGGAAATTCTACATTTTCTATAGGAAATCACACGAAAAATGGAAATTCTCATGGGATTAGGACACCAATAGCAATACAATGAGGTCCCCGCCTCCCATAGCCATGGAAAATTAGGGCTGTTTCACACTACAGTATTGCGCTTGAAAGAGAACTATGAGCCAACCTTTTTTGACCATAGTTCTCTTTAGGATCACAGGAAGACATATACAATGTCAGTGCTGGAGGAACGGAGAGGGGATGGGGGCAATCCCTGTGGGGTGACAGACATTTACCACTCTTGCAGGGAGAAGATCGGGATATCTGTGATCGGCGGTATGTGTTAGTCGAGTACCTGATCAATAGAGTTGACATGTGACAACTTCAGTGTCACACATTGGCTGTAAATATAGTGAAGAGCATATTTCACGCTCACCATAATTCTCCTTTAAAGCAGGGCATCCATGCATTTAGTGCACACTATCGCACAAAGCGATGCACTGCACTTGCTCTGCACTGCCATTAATTCTGAATGGGACACTAATGCACCTCCGGGCGGCAAAGCACATTGCTAAGCAATAGCACTGTGTTGCTGTGAGGTGAAAATGTATGCACTGTATGCATTACGCCAGGAGGAGGTGTAACACAATGCATCAGTGCACCTAGCATATGGTGCATTGCGCTGTGCGATAGCATGCACTAAATGCACACATACTGTGCCCTTAGCCCAATGCTATAATGTGAACAAGCCCTAATATTTAGCGTGCTAAAGTACATCCACTGAGATACATCTGTTCTCAAAGAGAACCACTGTAGCTTGTGGTGTAATCACAATTCCACCAGCAGGTGATGAAATTACCTTGATTTATGAAAGGAGTACAGCATGTTCACTTTCAAAGTATAGCTTTACTTTGCAATGTGAATTTTCACCTATCTTAGCAAATGCCGTAAAAATTCACGTCGCAAAAAATATCCAATCATGTCAGCAGAACTTCACCTCATTTATTAAAGGAGAATTATGGGAAGAGTGAAATAAATTCATCCCCATAATTAGAGCCAAAGCGCGACACTGCAGCTGTCACACAATGGCTCTATTGATCAAGAACTGAGTGATCACATACTGCTCATCGCTCAGTTCCTGATCTCCCTGCAGAGAGTGGTGACCGTCAGTCATCGCTCCCACAGGCATTCCCCCTTCACCCTTTGTTTCTCCAGCTCTGACTGGAGGGACAGGCAAGGCTGGAGGTAGGCCCAGCTGGCTCTGGCTCTACAGAGGCAATCAGGCACTGGGGTGGATCCTGATAATATAGTCAGGACAGGGGCGTAACTAGAAATCACAGGGCCCCGTAGCAAAATTTTGTATGGGGCCCCGTGATTTCTAGTTATACCCCTTGCAGAGCCCACTCGAGATCCCACCTGAGGGTGACCCTGCAGAGCCCACCATAGACTATCTATGGTGGGCTCTGCAGGATCAGCCTCAGGTGGGCTGGTCACACTACTTACATCCTCCGTCGCCGGGCCCGCCTTCCTCTTCATCACCAAGGCCGCCTCCTCCCCTGCTGCCGAGCACGGGCCCGCCTCCTCCTCCACTGCCGGTGACGTCAGAGGCTCGCGACGTTCATAGAACGCCATGTCCAGCCTGATCCCCGCTGCTGCTGGCTCTCATTGACTGTGGAGACGAACGCGCCGCTGCACAGATCTGAACAGCGGCGTGTTCGTCTTCAGACTCCAGTGAAAGCCAGCAGCAGAAGATCCCATAGCGACCCAGGCAGCCCGCACGGCATCTGGCTAGGCCCCACTGTGCCCCGGGCCCCATAGCGACCGCCTGGGTCGCTATGGTGATTGTTACGCCACTGAGTCAGGATCTTTCCCGGCCACAGCGTGGCTCTATGCTGTCAGCATACAGTGGGCAATAGCCTGCTATATGCAGAGTTTTGGTCACAGGAGGACATTAGTAAATGCCCTCCTGTGACCCTCAAGAGAACTATAGCCAAAAAGGTTTGGCCATAGTTCTCTTTTAAACTAAGTGAAACTTTTCTGCGCAAAAATAAATTTCATTTAGCTCAGTGACGGAGGTGAAGTTGTACTGACTTTAATCATCCAATCATGTGTGAACAGAATTTTTTTAAAATTTCTCTTGGACATGATTGGATATTATTTGATTCCCGCCTGAAATTTCCTCATTTGCAAAGTGAAAATTCACTTTGAAAGTAAACATGCTGTACTCCTTTAGTAAAATCAGAGTCACTATATCTGTAGGCTTTCTTTGCAAAATGTGCCAGGTTAATATGTAAAAATAGGCAATCCCATAGTTCTCAAACAAGGGAAAACAAGGGTAGAGTGTGATGGCTGACAATTCTTACCCATGTAATAATCCACATTTTAGGCCTGAAAATTACTTAAAACACCCACTTCCAGATTTATACATTCCCTGAAACCAGAGACCCTGTAGAATAAAATGGTTGCGGTTGCTAATTTTTATGTCGCATAATATTAGTGCAATTCTTTATCAAGCCCAAAATTTCAGTACAAAATAAACAGTTAATTTAAGTGCACAAAAATACAATGCCAGCCCCCAAATTATAGGCATGATACAGTGGTCCCATCCCCATAATTCAAACTGGCCTGTGAAAAAGAAGCTGTCACAAGTCCAGTTTATCCTGGTGTCGCTGTAATTCTCAGAGGGCTTACTATAGAACCATATGACAAAAGCATGCTGTCCCATTCAAAAGCACTATGAAAGCCTGTTGAATCTGGCAATATATGATATATTCCTTACATAAACTGAGTAGACAATCTTCCTTTAGGAGAGCTCCAATGTTTCCTACTTAGCAGCAGTTTGCTTGGTGGCTGGTGTTGCACTTTAATAGCAGATTTGCTTTCCAATAGGTCAATTTTAAAAATAAACTTCCCTGCTTCACATCATTTATCAATACGGCTTGTTAAAAGGATGTAAGAGCTTAAGTCAGTGACCATGAAACTTTCTTAAAATAGCAAAAAGACATTTTTTTTGCTTTCTCTTCCATTAAAGCCCTCACAGTTTCACCTCTCGGAAGACTGCTCTTCAAACAGCTTTACCTCGGTTATTGGCCGACATGCCTTTTATTTGAAGTTAATTAAAGGTGCATGGCAGCCTAGTGAACCATTAAAACCTGCAACGGACTTTATTCTTAGACGGCAGCTTTCTCACAAAAGATCTACCGGGCTTGACATTTAAAGTTAACTTTGGAAGTTGAAGAATACCGCATACCAGGAGGCCTCAGCTAGGCAAGCAAATTGCTACAAAATAAAGGCTCTCTTGGCAGCAGGGTATAAATAAAGTAATTGTGATCTAAGGGTATAAAATCACTCACTTGTCAGGGGTCAACATTTCTTACAAGAGCAATTAAGACCAAACAACACTGCTGTATACAGTGGGATTGCTGTGGACCATACATGATCACATCTTTCACTCTGTCCTGTCATTCATTAGATTTATAAGGACCAGTTCATATCCATATGTGCTATGATAAACGTGTATACATACTATTGCATATCCCGTCTCCTGTGCTTACAGGGATTAACATTTGTATTGGCCCATGTGTTGTGCATATGGGTGGAGGAACTTGGAGGGAGACATAGCTGGTTTCTCATTCTACAAAAAAATAGTTGCCTGACTGTCATGTTTATTCTCTTAGTTCAATAGTTTGAGTCAGTGACCCAGAACAAGCTTGGAGCCAAGGATGCCTGGTTTTCCTGATATATGTACCTGTTCCAGGTCTGTAACTTGGAAAAAATAATAAAGTCAGCGTTAGCAGAGCAGTCAGGCAACTAGAATCTTGTACAATTGAAGCACCTGTATGTAGTTCTTCCAAGAAAGGTCCACTTCAGGACTGCCCAAAGTATTTAAACGGCCCGGCCCTGAAGCAGTTATACCAAAATCATGGCTGCTGCAGCAGCCATGATCTTCGTACCGACTTTTATAGCCGGCACCTAGCTGTCACATACAAGCATTGAGGCTTGGAGCTGGGCAGTGTGTGCCACCCCCTCAACTGCTGGCTATCCTGGGCTCCACTGTCCCCTATGCGGACCTGTGGGTGGGTCTGTGTGCCCCGATCGGAGGGAGATCCCCACAGTTCCAGAGGCTGATCTCCCCTCCGATCACTGCACCCGGAAGCGATGTGCATTACATCACTTCTGGTTTCAGACTGTCATTTTTCCGGCTGCTGATGTCAAGGAAGAAGCATCCGCTTCTTTGGATTCCATAGGTGACATTTGGGGTCTAATAGGCCCCTGATGTCTCCATAAAAAGGACCCAAGCAAACATTTCCCAGCACACTCACCAGCCAACCTGCAAAAAAATACACTAACTACTAGGGTTAAAACAGAGGTCCTAGTTGCACAACTGTTGCAAAATATGTGTAAGCCACACTGCCTTGTCAAGACCCCTCTGTGTAGTGTGGTCCTAACTCTAATCTATAAGAGCCTCCATCTTGGAGCATATATAGAAAAGGATGAATTGGGTGCAGGTTTTCCAGGAGGTAGCCCAACCTCTTTAAAGGCACAGGGACACACCAGAAGCTTAGCACTTCACAGTGGCAGCTGAAGCCCCAGTGTGTCCCTTCAGCTGCCATTGTGATGTGTGGGGTTTATGCCTTTAAGAAGGTTGGTGTCCCTGTGCCTTTAAGGAGGTTGGGCTACCTCCTGGCAAACCTGCTCCCAATTCATCCTTTTGCTATATATGCTCTTACAGATTAAAGTTAGGACCACACTACTCAGAGGAGCCTTGGCGAGGTAGTGTGGCTTCCACATATTTTGCAAAAGTCGTGCAACTAAAACCTCTGTTTTCACCCTAATAGTTAGACGGTGTATTTTTTTTTTTTGCAGGCTGACCGGCATGTATGCTGGGAAATTTTTGCTTCTGTACTGTGTAAAGCTCTTCCATGTGCACCTTGCTTTAAAGCTAGTTATGAATTGATGAGTGTGTTTGCCATTTGTTTCACTCATAAAAAGGACCCGCCACATCCTCTTTGCTATCACACAGGGCGCCTCTAGGTTCTTGAGCATGATAATTCATTTACTGTTGTCACAATGTCCGGCAATCCATGCCAGATTTTCATGTGGGTACCTGGTGCCTGGCTGTCAGCCTATGGGATTCCACAGGGCTGCACCCAATCTGCACACCTCTTCTTCTACTTAGCACTCTCTCACTTGTTGCTTTTCGTTCGAGCAACAAGTCTTCTTTCTTGCATCGGACCCCTTGTGTTTCCCGTGAGCTCCTGTGCTAGTTTTCCCTTTTGGATCCCTGTTTTGTGCTGATTCTCCTGTGTCTGAGATCTCCCTGTTGGCATTTCCTCTTTTGCTCGTAACCTCCCTGTTGGCATTTGCCCCTTTGCTTGTGACCTCCCTGTTGGCATTTCCCCCTTTGCTCGCGATCTCTCCGTCTTGAAATTCCCCCTTTGCTCATGATCTCCCTGTTGGCTATTCCTACCTTGCTTGGTTCTTGTGTTCCCATGTGTTGTAGTTCCTGTGTGCTGGTATCCTACCTTGTTTGTACGCTTTCCCTTGCCATCTTTGTGCTCTCTTCTGTGTGCCTGTACCTAGTACCTTCCCCGGTGCAGATATCTCTGTTTGCCCTAGACTCTGGCCTATTCATGCTCCCTATGTGTGCTGTGATTCTCTGTGCTCCCTGTGAGACCCTGCTGTCCCGCTAGTGGAGGGTTATCCTCCCCTCTGTGAGCCCCTGCACCTGTCCTTGCGTGTATCTGTTCTCATCTGTGGCTGCTTGTTCCTCGCTCTTTGGTGTATCCCGATTACCTATGTGGTTTGCCTCCTGCTCTGGCTTTCTGTGGTCCTTTTGCTCTGCACTATAGTGCACCTCCCTCCCTTCTCCTGTGCGTTCCCCTCTGCTGTTCCTGTGTATCTCTTGTCTCTGTGTGTACACCTGTTGTGTGTTCCCTTCTGTTACCTGCTTCCTGTGCACCGCATGTTCCCTACGTCTTCCATCTGGTGCCTGTTTTCCGTATCTTGTATCCGGTATGCACCCTGTGTCTTGTACCATGTGCTGTGGTCCCAGAGTATCCGCTGGCACTGTGCCTGCATGGGTGTGTCAGAGAGCCGCAACCTGGGAGCTGCCCCGCAGCTCAACATCCACACCATCACTGGCTCTGGGGAAGACCAGGTGGCTCCTTAGATCCTGCGACTCTGGCACACCTGCGTTTGTTTTGCGGTCACACTGTCCCTTCAGAGACCTGTATCCCTGCCCATTCCTAATTCAGTCACTATATACTGCTCCGCAAGACCCGGCGTTTACGATTCCTGGTGCTCAAGTTCCCATAATCGTGACAACTGTACTAAAATGGCCTCCACAGTGACCAGATCTCAATCCAATAGAGCACCTTTAGGATGTGGGGGAGCGAGAGATTTGCATCATGGATGTGCAGCTGACAAATATGCAGCAGTTGCGTGATGCTATCATATCCATATGGACCAAACTTTCCAAGGAATGTTTCCAGCACCTTGTTGAATCTATGCCACAAAGAATTAAGGCAGTTCTGAAGACAAAAGCGGGTCCAACCCGGTACTAGCAAGGTGTATCTAATAAAGTGGCCAGCGAGCGAATACATACACTATATACAATATATACAGTATATTGCATCCATTAGTACGTTTACATATAAAATCACTTTCATTGCCTTTAAGGGTATACATTTACCTTTCCTTCCTTAATTTTTGTTCCAATAATTTGTCTTCTCTGTTGAATAATTTCAATTAATTGATCACTCTCTTCCATGAGTTTCGCTTCTTGACGTGATGCATTCACCTGCATAGGAAAATAAAGGTAACATGTCACACTGTCACAATAAAAGAACATTAGCTGTGCAACTAATGTGATCAAAGAGGTTGTAGAGGAGTATTTCCACCTGGGATATTCATGTCTAAGTGCTACCTTTCAGTGCACAGGTGGATTCTCATGATAGCAGTCACAGAACAACAAAGGTTGTCAGAGATTTAGTTATTTATAAACGGAGTTACATTAGGGTTGAACAATGAACTTGTAACACAAAGCTGGCTCTTTGGACCTCCTTAAAGGTGCCCATACAGTGCACGATTCTCGTACGAGAATCGCGGGAAATCCCGCGATCGTACGAGGATCGTGCAGTGTATGGAAGGCGTGCAACCGTTTCTACTGTACGGTCGCACGTCTTCCATCGAACCAGCATGTTTGAAAACCCGCCGGGAATCGTACGATTCTCGGCGAGTTGGTGGCCTGCTGGTTCGACAACTGCCGAACGGGCCGGTGTGCGCACGCGCACACTGCCCGTTTGCAGTCAGCGTAAGCCCGCCCCTCATTACAGTCATCGCAAGCCCGCCCCTCAGGGGGCGTGGCTTGTGATGATCGAGATTGCGATCTTCCCGTCCAAGATGGGCAGATTGTACATTTTTTTTATCCCTTTACAACCATCGCAAGACTAAGGTCTTGCGATGCTTGTACAGTGTATGGCCACCTTTAGAGGTTTGAGTCTGGCTATACACTTCAAACACCCTCAGCTGAGTTGTGTGAAAAATCATCATACCCCATCAGTAAGATGTTTGGTATACATATGACAATCACTATGGGACCAGATTTTCAATCCAACCTGTTGAATATGCATGCATCAAAGCAATCAGTCAGATTCAACCCCTGCACTCAAAAATAAAGTTTGTGTGTGAAAAGGAGAAATCGGATAGATTTATTTTTTAAAAAAAAGCAGACACAGGTATTTTCGTCTGACAATTTAGCTCAATTAAAGTAGAACTGCAAACTTATAAATGCAAATGTTTAAATATACACATTATAGAACACAGGAGCCTGACAGATTGACTTATGACCAGAGCACTGCATTGTGGGTAGGCAGTGGGCATAGCACATGCTCCCAAACCCAAAAGTACAGGGATTTTGTATTGGTGGCTTAGTGCATGAGAATGGTGGGGAAGCTGCGCTAGATTTAGGGTACGTTCACACCATATGCAGTGTCCCAGTCACATGTGCCAGATTTTCAGGAAGTAAATGGAGAGCCAGTAATCTGCCCTTAGTAAACATGGCCACTGTGAGAAGACTTGGGAAGATAAGAGAAATAACGTATGCAAAGAATACAAAGCCGGCAATTATCTAGAAGTATGTGTTTGTAGATTGTCATTACTCAACATTTCTAAAGGTGTGTTTGTTGTCATTTTAAAGATATGGGTAAAGGTAGCCCCCCTGCAAGGGTTAATATAAAAAGTACCCAGAGTTTCCCTTTATTTGTTTATATTAGTACGGTATTGAAAGCGGCTAATTGTTTTGACAGAGGATTACTACCTTTATAAAATCGAGAAAAAATACAAATGCCTTGTCTAGACTGGGTTATGGATGGGAAGGTCAGTTGCTTTACTTAGTATATTTACAGTGTAAAGGGCCAGATTCCAGTGTCTATCTACATCCTGAGCTGCGCCCATCCTCAAGCATTTCCCTCTACAAGCCGGGGGGAAAAGTAACAAAACTGTTTATGACTGCAAATCGAGTACCCAGTATAAACACGTCATAATTCCTCAAAACACGCATGTAGGTTAAATGTCATAAAATGTTTATGCAATAATATATAAACTTTATAATACATAAGTAAATAACCTTTCAGATTTGTTTTTCCATACTCACATCAGGTTTGTTTCAAGAAGGCATTGCTCATGTATAGTATGACACATACCTTACAATTTATGCAGTATCTGTAACACTGCTTAGGGTGCAAAACTTCAGTTTTAAATCACAGATCTATTATGTGTATTAGGATATAGCTGATGGTATTCTGCATTGTTGTGTAATGTATTGCTGGGAATTGTAGTTCTCTATAGCCAATGCCATTCTGCAATGCTGTACAATGTATTTCTGAGTTAGTGGCAGAACTACCAGGGTCGCAGCAGTCATGCACCCGCACAGCACTGACGTGGCATCCCTCCACTACCAGTGTGCTTTACATTTCCTAAATCGATAAATACATCCACACTACTGTTACATGGATGGCAAAAGTGGCAGACAGGGGCGGGGAGAATGCGGGGAAGAGGCAGAGCGTGAGGGGGACCAAGTTGCCGCACCATGGGCCTCTGGGTTGTACTTGCCCCCTGGGCTAAAAGTTGCCAGTCAGCCCCTGGTATTAGGTACCCAGCTTAAAGTAGTATTAAAGTCAGGTTTTTAATTTATTTTAGGCCTTGTTCACACCGAATGTGGTGCGTTCCAGAGCGGTACCAAGCCCTATTTTTTTGCATTTGCAGTGGAACGGAACGCAGGCAAAGTTTAGCCTCGTGCGGGCGGAGGGGCATAGAAGCGGTGCCATTGAATTCAATGCACCGCCACGCCCTCTTCCGCCCCAGAATGCAGGGGGACGTTTTGTGAGGGATTGCGGTGCGTTTCAGCAGCTACCGCTCTGGAACGCACCGCATTCGGTGTGAACAAGCCCTTAAAATGCTGATTAAAATCACTTACAATGGATGCAGCTTTTTGATGTTTAAATGTTTTAGTTTCCTGCAGAATCAGCAGGTCCCCTGAGCACTGGCCCTGATATCTTATGAAGTCACCCTTGTATGTGCTAGTAAGCTGTGTGTGTCTCCACAAACACACAGGCACAGCAGTGCAAGCCACTACCCTGCTTCCTGCTGCTCACACCTCTCTCCTCTTTCCTTCTCCAAGCTAATAGATTGACTGCTGCTGGAGACTGTGCTCTCCCTTGTGATCTTGTACTGCACAGGAATATGCAATATCAGTTTATATTTGCAATATCATGTGCATATAGTTGCTTTATTTGAGGTCCCTAGATAAAACAAGCTCTTAACCCTTGCAGTGTGGGTGTAGCTCCAGTTCAAGGGTAAGTTTTTTTAGATTCCTGCCGTTTTAAAAAAAAGGTGAAAGAGTTAAATTGTTTTCATTTAGAGCTTGTTCGCACCATGTCCATTGACCATATTTTTCTGCACATGTAAGGTGTAAAACAGTTCTATGTGGCTTGTTCACGCCATTCATGTGTTTTGCAGAAAACCACTGCTCATGGCATGGCGTAAACAAGCAAGTTGGCCATACACTGCTAACTCGACTGAAAAATGCTCAGCCGAACAGTGACTGCTGCAGTCACTTTTTGTGAATTCTGGCACCGGCATACCTGCCACTATCACAATACAATAGCCTGGTCGGGGAATTGCCCTATCCACACTGGGAGAATTGAGCATTTTTTTTCTCGCCCAACCCACAGGTGAGCTGGTGACCAAATCTCTTTGGTCCCTGAGGCCTGGTTCACACCTGAGTGTTTTTACGCGCGGGTCTATGCGTGCAAAAGCACGCAAAACACACATTTCCATGCATGTCAATGGCAACAGATCGCATCTTAGCGTTATGTTGCATGTAGAAAAACGCCTGTCATGTGAAAAGATGCAGGAGCTATTTTGGAGGCGATTCCTGTGCAGTTTTGATCCCATAGGCATCTCTATGCAGGGAGACACATGCGTTTTTAAAAGCAAAAACGTGCAAAAATGTGCAAGAACACGCAAACACCTAGGTGTGAACCAAGCCTGAGTCACAAAGCAATACAAAGAGCAACAAATAGTACCAGTCATCGCAACCATAGGGGTCGTTGCTTTGTCCTTCAATGAATGCAGAGAAAACGGAAAATTGTATCATACTTACCATTAAGTTTCCTTTCCTGGTGCCTGTCCATGGCAGCATACATACGATAAGCTCCACCCCTTATCCCTACCCACAGGACCAGTAACAATCTATAAAAAAGAGAGAGAGAGACTCCCCCTGCATTCTTGTAACTATACGTCGACAAACAGGGTGGGTAGTATGCTGCCATGGACAGGCACCAGGAAAGGAAAAATTACTGGTAAGTATGATACAATTTTCCGTTTTCCTGGTGCCTTTCATGTCAGCATACAAACGATAAATAACAAGCAGACAGGGTGGGCAAAAGCGACGCCAAAGAAGACACTCCATCCAGCAAAAGACGCCTGGACAAACCGCCTCCAGGAGTCCACTGTCGGCAGAAGGCCCGGGGAAAGCCTGTAATGCCCAATGCAATGGGTTCGATCTGAACCCTGGCCTGTGAAGCCCATGAGGTTGCCACAGCTCACGTTAAATGAGCCCACACCACATCCGGTGGCCGCCCACACAGCAGCCAAAAAGCTCTCTTTTAGTCTGTACTCACCCGTTCGGTCGTCCCCTACCTTAAAGCGGATGGCGGTTCTTGCAATCGTGGTGAACGGCTCATGCCGAAGTAAGGAATGAAGGAAGCACCTATCAGGCAGGGATCTGCAGCGAAGGCTGCACACATCAGCAGGACAAACTCCAGAAATACGTGACAGCAAAAGACAAGAGCCAGGCCCAGTGTGATAATATGTCAACCTGCCTTCTCTGATAGATCTCAACTGCGGATACACAGGCCAGTGGTATGTGCAGGTAATGGGTTTGAGTCCGGTATTACATAACACAGCCAAACAATAAAGTCACTGAGGAAATGCGTGCAACGCAAGTAATGGTTTGGAGATCTGTATTACATCATGCAGGAGTACAGTCACAGTGGCAATGATGATGCATAGAACACAGGTAAGGATATGAGACCTCTATTACATCATACAGGAGTACAATACAGTCACTGTGGTAATGATGATGCGTAGAACGCAGGTAAGGATATGAGACCTGTATGCCATCATACAGGAGCACACTATAGTCACTCACAGAATAAAAGTCTTGAAAACATAATTAAATAGTAGTACTTGCGGTCAGTAGAGTCGTCCCAGACTAGTTGTAAATGTGCCCATACACTGCACGATTCTCGTGGAAAATCGTGCAGTGTATGGAAGGCGTGCGACCGTTTCTACTGTAGGGTCGCACGTCTTCCGTCGAACCAGCATGCTAGAAAACACGCCGGGAATCGTACGATTCTTGGCAAGTTAGTGGCCTGCTAGTTCGACAACTGCCGAACGGGCCGGTGTGCGCACGCGCAACACTGCCCGTTTGCAGTCATTGTAAGCCCGACCCTCATTACAGTCATCGTAAGCCCGCCCCTCAGGGGGGCGGGCTTGCGATGATCGCAAGTACGATCTGCCTGTCCAAGATGGGCAGATTGTATGTTTTTTTAAGTACTTTACAACAAAAGTCTTGCGAGGCTTGTAAAGTGTATGGGCACCTTAAGAGTACTTGTGCACAGACTCAGCTGCAGGGAAGTCCGTTCAGAGCTGAAGCAGCTGCAAGTTGATTAAAAGAGGAGTGGATGCTGCTGCAGTGTTGGTTTATCCAGAGACCTTAGAGGAAGCTGTAACAAGGTTAAGTTGTAAGGATATTCTATGCAGCACTGAAAAGAGAGCAGTGAGGCAAATTGCTTGTAGAAGTGGAAGCCAAGATGGAGATGACAAAAGAGGCAGCAAAAGGAAAGCAGTTAGAAACAGATCCCCACCTGGGCTCCTGCACAATAGCCCTGTTGCTCACCGCCACACCGCTTGTAATCCTATTTAGGACATATGCGAGACACCACGCGCCCCCAAGAACTCCCAGAAGGGGCTCCCAGTCCCAAAGACGCATTGAGCAGTCCAGGAACTGGGACTACACCTGGGAGAGGCTGAACCCAGGCGGCACTTTATGACCCAGAGGTAGGGATGACATGACTGGATGCAGGTAGAGACTCGAGGGCAAGAAAGAGAATGCAGGGGGAGTCTCTCTCTCTCTCTCTCTTTTTTATAGATTGTTACTGTGGGTAGGGTAGGGGTAAGGGGTGGAGCTTATCGTTTGTATGCTGCAATGAAAAGGCACCAGGAAAGGGATTTTACAGCGAGTAGAAAAAAAAATCAGGTTTTCGCTTTCATTTATTGAAAGACACAGGAGAAATCTTTAGATCTTGACGGTCAGAAAGTCTCAAGGCAGTATCTACTGAGGGGTGTGTAAAAAGTAAACAACTGAGCTGTCTCTAGCAAATGGGGGGTTTTATCACCAGCAAGGGGTGTCCCTAATCTTTTGTTTTTGTACCTAATGTCCAGTTCCTGAAGGTGGCGCTATAACCCCAAGGTCAACAGCTAAAGATCTCCACTGTGTCTTTCAATGAACCAAAGAGAAAGTAGTGGACTAATGCAAGTGCCCAGTTCCTGAAGGTGACGCTATAACCCCAAGGTCAACAGCTAAAGATCTCCACTGTGTCTTTCAATGAACCAAAGAGAAAGTAGTGGACTAATGCAAGATTAAATCACTGATAAAGTAGGCTTGTGTTCCCTGTATGTATCTTAGGAGCTCATATCCAGGAAATGGCATACAACTGTGTGTCGGCATAATATTCCATTCTCCTTTATTTACTTAATATTTTAAAAAACCTTTATACCACCCAAAAAAGTAAAATTAAAATGTAGGTGTCCATGTGAAATGAAGCAGATAATTCTGTACATTGTCATGGTCCTGAATATTTTCATTGCTTGTAAACAAATTCATCAGCAAAACTCTCACTTGAAAGTGCCACTCTGAGTCCCTGGTCAAGATGACAGGGTACTTTAATGTGACATGTTTACGTCTACATCCATATTTCAGATGTGCCTGTGCTTTTGAAGCCTTGGGTGACCTGAAAACAGAATGGTACTAAGGAATGCAGACACTTGTAAAAATCAAATTCCAAACATACATATTTAAACTGAAGAAAAATCCAACAAAAGCCAAACAATATAAAAGTAATAAAAACTGTGCAAGGTTTGCAAGTAGATGATACAGCACAAACAAAGCACACAGTCTTTGGTAGAGATGAAAGAAGCAGTTTGTGTGAGTCAGAGCTCAAAGGGAAACTTACCACTTTGCTTATAAGTTGAGGTTTTCTGGGGAGAGGCAATTTGCTTCATCGGCAATCTCCATTCACCAGCAG
>NW_017306390.1:468506-469213 GCF_000935625.1 Nanorana parkeri
TGAAGCGTGGACTTCCAATTGGGGTGGGCCCACTGCCACGCAGCTCCATAGCGAACTAATAAGTGTACCTGGGCACTACTGTTTACCGGCTCACTAATATCCATTATTGTTTATCTCTACATAGGAGCAGACAACTGATTCACAGTTATATGCATGACATAAAGGAGAGTCATCAGAAGAGAAACATGTAGGCTACCATTACTGACCTTCTTCTGAAAGTGCCAGTTGTCTGGTGTTTTCTGACCTTAAAGGCCCATTCACACCACATCCAGATCATCTCCACACCAGACCAGATTGCTTCCAGGCCCAAAATGCATCCTAATGTATCCCAATGTTATTTCTGGCCTCTGTTCACACCAGCACAGTCCGTTTCAGCACTGGAACTGTGGGCAGGTTCACACCATTTTCCGGGCCAGATCTGGTCCAAAAAATGGTGTGGACCTAATGGGGCCCTTTAGTAACTTTAAAAGTCACAATATACAGTAGAACAACCATATCATTGTAAAAGAAAGTTCTACCTTTTATCATTAAAAAGCAGTCTTTGAGCTCTAGTCAGGAAGCTGTGCCTAGGCTGAGATGATGTAATCAACCTGTTGCACGCAGGAGGAAGCATTTCCTCTCCACCAGTGATCAGACTGCAACATTGATGCTAGCAGGGGTGTCCCTAGATGAGGCGTCCCCTTAAAGCGGGGGGCGCGGGTGGTGTT
>NW_017306390.1:469273-521840 GCF_000935625.1 Nanorana parkeri
TGCGGGAAAGGGGGGGTAGGTGGGATGGGGCAGTTCATGGTGCATGACATTCCGCCTAGCTCACTGATGTTACTGGTTGCCAGGAGCTGGGTGGGACACACGCCCGAACTTTCCACTCAGCTCCTGGCAACCAGTGGCATCAATGTGTTGGACGGGATGCCACCAGTGCATCACAGGTTGCAAAGAGCACTTAGCAAGCTGCGACACTCTGGCCGGAAAGGGGGTCGCAGGCACACCTTCCGTTCCCCACTAGATCCAATGAGATGCTGTCTAAAGCATATAGAAGCGAATGCATGAGCCTTTACAGTTTATTTCCGTATTCTGATTAATGTATTTCATATACAGAATTGCAAATGCTTCTTCTAATGTGTGTTATGTATAGGTACATGTTTTAAGGACTACCTCCCCTTAAATAAAGACTAGGCCTCCATCTCAGAAATGAAAGATTTTGGTGTCTTTGATAACTTTTACATTATACCTTTCTTCCACTTTCGTTGTTCTATTCTGGTTTCGTTTTTTTTTTTTTAAACAGGACATGCTCAACGCACATGGCCTTGTGTATATTTACCCATTCCTTCCTCCAAAAACATTCCAACATTCTTAAAATAGCATCAGGTCAAGGAAGGATTTAGGGAAATGCCAGATTTGTCCTAAGGATTAAGAAACATTGTAACATTGTCTATGGAAATGGAGGGGGGGGAGGATGGGAAAGTCTCACAATGCATTTCTCAGTTCAGTGTGCAATCTTCTTAGGCCTATTTATTATGTGCAATGTACAGGAACCCACGTCTAGCCAGAATGTACGTCTCCCTGATCTGCCTGGCTGCTGTAGGTTACATACTACATTAAAGAATATAATCGGAGCTCTTCTGCAGCACATTTAGGCTTAACCTAGCCCCCATTCACACCCGAGTGCTTTGCTGCACATTTCCCAAAGCACGACAATGCTTAAAATAAAGAATTCCATTATTACCAATGGTTTTTATTCCCACCTGAGCTATGTGTTGCCTATCACTTGTAGCTTGAAGCTCGAAAAAGTATATGAGCTTCCTTTGGGGCAGAATTGTGCACTTTTTGCCTCAGACATCAATGGGAGCCTCTGAAAAAAAGGGCATTTGTTCAGACAATTTTGCACCTAGCAACCATTCCCTCCTTCTAGTAAATAGATTTATATTAGCTCAAAAAAAACACTTATGCCTGAAAATTTTTTAAAAAAACAACAACTTCTAAATCATCTGAAATACGCTCAGCTCAGAATCAAACAGCTAAACATTTATCAAAACTGGAGCAGACAAAATCTGCAGCAGTTGCTGATGGAAACCGATCAATCGACCTCCAGTTTTGATAAATTCCCCTGACAGTGTTGTGGTCCAGGCATGCCTAGAAGACACCTTGCCTGTGACTGGACAATGAATTAGCAGCAGAACTTTGATTAAATCATTCGGTTTGTCTTCTCTCCAGTTCAGCATTTTTAGCTGCTGAAAACATATGCAATTCAACAGGCTCTGATTGGCTCAGTGTTGCCCTTCCCTCCTCAGATTTACAGCTGCTGTGCAGATGATTATGGAAAGCTAATACAGTTACCAATGTAGGTATTGTTGCTAACTCCACAAAGAAATGTGGCTGGTGCTTAGCTTTTAATATCACTCTAGCTTTTTTTCTATCTTGACTAGCTGAGTTTTCTATATAAAACAGAACCATTTTAAAGCAAAAACCCCATTAAAAGTGTAAGACGTGAAAGAGCCAGAGATAAAACGACCTCCTTCGCTTAATTTAAAGACATTTACTATTTGGTTACGTCTATGCTTAAGACCCCATTCACACTGAGCGACATGGAGAATCGCGTGTTTTTCCGTGCAATTTCGTGCTGAGCGGCACTGAGCTACATTGCGCCATATTGAGCAACAGTGCACATTTTGTCACGCTACATAGCGCGACTATTGGGAGGGACTTCGTCGCGGCTACATTGGGCTGTAACCAATCAACAGTGGTCTTGATGTGACATAATTCTTTCCTTCTATATTGCTGTGCAAAAGGTGACCCTTCTGTAGCGCGATATATCGCCGCTAATGCTCAACTTTGAGTCTATTGGGGCCAAATCGCAGAATCCGCCGAAAAATAGGTCATGTTTGAGCTACACGCTTGAGTGACGAACTACAGGCAACATTGAGCTGTGAGATGTGAACAGCTCTATTGAAATGCATTGGACAAGCTACAGTACATTGAGCGACATTGCGCGGAAATATGCGCGACTTTGGAGCAGAAATCGCACGACAAACCGCTCAGTGTGAACGGGGTCTGAGAGTGGCAAGGCAGTGGAAAATTGTGTTTTGTTGAATGCTTCCTAAAGGCAGTGCTACATAGCCTTGTTGCTTACCCTTTTGCCCCCTCTGGCATTTATTGTTTGGCCCCAGGGGCCCCTGAAGACAGTCTGCGGTTTCTTTTTTTTATTTGGTTAAAAAGTATGTGAAAAAATGACCTTACAGCAGCCTCCTCACTTCTGCCGGTACCTGCTGCACCTTCCCCCGTCTCTACTGTTATGCTTCCGGCAGCCTGCTGTAGTGATCTATACACTAGAATTGACAGCCCCATGGTCTGAAATATTCAGAATGTTTACAGATGGCGAGCGCTCATTGGTCAGCATGGTCACACGACTGTGCTGGCCAATAAGAAGCCCTTGCTACTTTGAGGACCGACTCTGAAGAGTTTCTCATTGGTCAGTGCTGACCAATGAGAGCTCGCCATTTGTGAACATTATGATTATTCCAGACTGCGGGGCTCTAAATTCTGGTGTACAATGCATGAATGACTACACTGGCTGGCAGAGGCATTGCAGCAAAGGTGGGGAGGCTGCTGTGAGTATGTTTATTGTGTAGGGAGCACAAATGTGGAAGCATAGATCTGTAAAAGAGTTATAATAGTGATTTCTAGCTGTCTCATGTCATTTGTCTCCAGTCTATGAATGTCTTTTGAAGAATGCCCCCAGTCCTTAAAAAATGCTGTTGCATGTTTGCAGTCTCGTACCATGCCCTGCAGAAAGTGCATACTCTTTGAACACCTCCTCCTCTGTCTTGAGTCTTTGACGGCTTTTTGTAGCACTACATTTACTAAATATTATGTGCGGGGCAGGTGATAAATGGGGCCCCCTATGTCAATAGGTTCACCCCCGCTGCTACAGAGGCTGGTACCCAATATAGCTGGCCATACATTAAGGATGTAAGTATTCGGCGTAGGACAGAGAAGAGAATTGGGGACATCCTTGAAGCATGGAGAGAGTAAGCAGAGTTTGGCAAGAGGGAGATCTAGAAATAAAAAAAACAATCTTGGGAGTTCTACTTTAATACTGAGGCTGTTTCCCATAGAATAGAAGTTTCAGTCTAAAGTTGTCACAGATCATTCAGTTGTAAAACCCATGCTTTCCATAAAGCTATTGTAGGAATGTGAATTAAAATGGGATGAAGAGAAGGCTTTGATGAATTCCCCTCATTGTCCTCGTGGACAATAACTTGCTTCCTGGTTCCCAGCATAGTGTTCAATCCACATCATAACACCTGCACTTTCCTGCAAGTCTAGGATCAGCTGGTGCTCAGTTTGACAGTTAATGCAGAGGAGATTTGGCAAGAAAAACAAAGCGGAGACAATGGACTTCTTTTGACAGGGCTCTATACATAAAAGTCACATCCAAGCTTAATGAAGAGCTAAACGGGTTTGAGTCACATTCAATAAAATGTTGGAAATACCCCGGGAAATTTTAGGAACTGACTGTCACCCTGGCTGCTACACAGCCCGCATAAACAGATACTTGGAGTGTCTAGTACAAATGATAAAAACACATTTTCACAAAGTGATGAAGTAGTTCTATCTGTGATCTTACTTGCCATGGGGGTAAACAGGTACAGCTGCCACAAGTATGCAATTTAGGAGTCCAAGCATGCAACCTTTTATCCAGCCAATACCTATTTTGTAGTTTTAGATAGGTTCCAACCCTTCCCCACTCTATGCTGGGGTTTTACTGTCATTTATGCTAACTCTGTTAGAATGATTTCCCCTCACTTCCTAGTCCCAGTTTCTCCAACAGTGAACATATGGTCAATACTTAAAGTAGTAGTAAAAGTATACACAGCAAACTTGCACATTAGATCCATCTTCAGTCCCCCGCTTCGCCTTTGCTGCTTGCCATCTCTGCTGCCACCAAGCCAGAATTCCGTGGCAATCCTTTTCAGCCATTTGGTAACCACTCATGATGCACACAGGAGTGCCCTAACATCTGGCACCCAGCCCATCCACAACATCCTAGGGTTTGTACACTACATGTGCCTTACAGTCTACACAAAGATGGGGGAAAGACTATGCATGTCTCTTCTGACAAAAATCCCTACCCCCCAGCAACGTTAAAAAAAATGTTTTTCTTAACATCCGCTTTAACTTACTGCAGAATTAGAAACTGTTGCACATCTAACAGAGCACCCTGCGAGTCTTAAAGGAGAACTATGAGGTGAGTGTTTTTCACTCACTTCATAGTTCTAGCCGACCTGTGACAATGAGACTGTCACAAGTTGGCTTAGTAGATCGGAGGTGAGCGAACACATAGTGGTGTTCGCTCACCTCTTGATCCTGTCAAGGCTCTCTGCCGTGACAGGGGAGGGGCTGGAGTCCCCCCTCCCCACTCCTATCCTCTAGCACTGACTGTAGGAACGGACGGCGGACGGGGCGGGTACAGCTGGCTCTGCAGAGCCAGCTGTCAGTCACGCAGCTGGGCGGATCCAGACATAATTGTCGGGATCCACTTTAGCTGCGTCGTCTCAGTATACCGCGAGCTACAGCTCGCGGTATACTGAGCCTAGGGTGACGCTGGTTTGTGTCCTCCAGTTACCCTAAGGAGAACTATGGGGAAAAGCCTTAACCCCATAGTTCTCCTTTAATACCCTTGGTACAGTCTAGCTCTTGTCCACTTACTCCTATGACTGCCTACTGGTCCATCACTATGCTGGGCTTCCCTTAGTGAACAGTAGGGAGCTATAGGGGTCAAAAGAGAGTAAATTTTATTTTGACTAAGGGAACTGAACTTGGCACTGGCAAAACAGACTGCCAATGCACCACAATGGATGAAAAAAATACATGCTATGTGGATTGTGGTGTGTTGGGATCTAGTGAACAATGCACTGGAGTGGCATTCACAATGAATAGCACTGCAATGCACGGTGCATAGAGCATGTATTTTAGTGCATGTTGCCACAACGCACAAGTGTGCATACGTCCTAAACGTCAACTGCCAGTGCATTCATTTTTAACTGACCACATGTTCACTTTTACACTTGGGAAGAATAAATACTTCTGTCAAGTTTGAATTGCTGCCAAGAGAGAGTTCTTTCTTTCCCTGTGACAGTTGGATAAGAGATGCGGGAAGCGGTTGCCACTGGGAAAGGAAGACACAGACAGTAATAATAACCTTGTGCTGCTGATGCTGGCAGAAATTACTCACCAGCTGTATTCCTTCATATCTCCTACTACAGCCTCTGGTTGCAAGATGGGCTGGTTGTGAAGTTGGCTTAAACACTCAAAGGACAGCTCTCACTGGTCAAAAAGACCATTGATCTAGGAAACAAGGGACAAGACAGAGCGCCTCCATAGTGTAAAAGTGTAATTTGTACAACACGCAAATAAAAATGTACTTACAGGAAAGTCGGTGGTTAAAAGCATACAAATGGTGATGAAGTATAAAAACTCTAGCAGCGGAAGTCTGAAAGAGTACAGCACATCAGTGTTGCAAGATGGGCTGGTTGTGAAGTTGGCTTCTAAAGAAGTTGGCTTCTAAGGGACTCAAGGGGGCAGGGGACGCTGATGTGCTGTACTCCTTCAGACTTCCGCTGCTAGAGATTTTATACTTCATCACCATTTGTATGCTTTTAACCACCGACTTTCCTGTAAGTACATTTTTATTTGCGTGTTGTACAAATAAATTACACTTTTACACTATGGTGCCGCTCTGTCTTGTCCCTTGTTATCAAGGAGCACCATTCATTGTAAGTGATTTAATCAGCATTTTAAATACCTAGAAACCTTTTGACTTTATCACTTAAAAAAATGAAAAACATGGGCTGTTCTTGACAATGTAGACAGTTATGTAATTTTGATAAATAAAGTCATAGGTGTATTTGGCTTTTCTTTGTCAGTGTGTTGTCTTGAACCAAGCATAAACATTTTTCTGCAAATCAATAGTAGCTATCTGCCCCAACACACACACACAATGGCTACCATAGCAATTTGCACAAACTAATTCAAACCAGGGCAACAACAGCAGCGATCAATGTGATCACGTTTCCGATTTTCCTCATTCCTTATCAAAGAAGCCTGACTGTAAAGCAGGATTTCAGGTAATTGTTACAAAACGGACTATGTCCCTGGGGTAGCCTTGTGTCAGAAAAAAACGGCGTGTTTATTTCTGTAACATTAAACGGAGCAGGAGTTGCCCCGCTCTACCCTAAGACATCAAAAGGAAATCTTGAAATATTGCGACTTGATAATAACAGTGTATTCAGAGCAGATTTTACTCACATAACAAAGAGTGTCAGTTCCATGCAGGCCCTGAATCAGAAACATATACTTGTAAAAATAAATTAGTAGGTCTCTGAACCTTAACTATAAGTAACGCTGACTTATGACTTCCATATTCGTCAGCCAAAAACTCAACATGGCATTGTTTTTCGCAGACTATCATTTGCCAAAGGCATTTCACTCAGACTAAGCTCTTTGTTGCCCATGTTCTGTCTGTTATGGAAAGAAAAAGGAAAACAGATTGTATAATTCTCTGGAACCAGGTGTGGGCTTTGCATCCTCAGAGTTGGCCACACAGAAAACAATCACCTTAGATTGCAAGCTCCTTCAGGGCAGGAACTGATGTGAATGTGCATTACGTATAGTGCAGTGTAAATTGTTGGTGCTATATAAATGCCAAAAATAAATATAACAAAGCTTCATGGAAGAGCGACTGAAAATATCTACCAATGGAATGATCTCTCACTGACTACATTGGAGGTCCATTTCACTCACTCTTGTTTTCTTTCTTCCAGGACCACCACAATGTTTTACTAAGCTTAAGCTTGATTGGGCAGTTTAAAGCCCAACTCCAGCTTAGGCAACCCTCAACTCGACACCTGAGGGAAGTCTTGGTGCACAATAAGTGGGTCAAGTGACGCTGGATACATTTTAGTGGAGTCAATTTGACACTAATTTCTGATAATTAAAGTCGATGTAATAAATATTTATGCTAGCTTTCCAAGGGACTATCTGAATTCAGAAATTCCATGCCCCTTTGCAGTCTACTTCTACTGCTCAATATCGCTTGAAAAAAGAGTCTGCTAACACTCTCAGGGATGAAGGAATATGTTAAAATATTCAGGTTGGCATTTGTTATCAAAACGCACTACAAAAGAACTAATTATGTAAACGAAAGAGTATAAACTAAGCATGCTAGTAAAATACAGTCTCTTTGACCTTGGGAAGCACTCAGTATCCTACAACCAGGCTGTATTGAATATCTTGTCTTCTCTCCCATAAACTTCTTGTTGGGAATCTGTGGATTAGGAGTAGTCTACCAGACCATACAATACCTACTTCATAAAAGACCAAAACAATTTCAGTTCTAGGGCCACCTTCTTCTCAACTCATCTAGATTAAAGGAGGCAGGACTTAGTATTGGAAATGGCTGGGCTTATCTAAATATGGAAAAAAAGCTGAGACCCATAATACAGTCTAGGCAAAGGATCCAAATTCGAGAACAAGCAAGTTTACTTTTCGGCACAAAAGGTACCTGCACTTTGTCAGAAATATTAGTTTATAAAGCTTAGGTAATTTTAAATGAAATTTTCAAAAACAAATATTCACTATGCAAAAATGGCATTTTCTAAAATGTGTTTTAAATTAATACATTGAAAAAGCTTAAAGTAGTGAATTTTAAGGATTGAAAGAAAAATGACAATCTCCATGCATTTATTAATGATATTTCACTTAAAACAAATTCCTCTTTGTTCTGCTGGTTTGGCTGAAACATAATTTAATTTATTGCTCTGGTGTAACTCAATCATCATACAGTATCCGTGTCCATGTGATGACTCCAAGGCATGTTTGATCAAATTTAATCCATTTTGGCAAGTGAATATTACCTTAAGAGGACAATTATAGAGGGGGTCAAGAGGTGTTTATATACTTTTACGGTAGAGGTTACCTTATTAGGGACTAAACACTTAAGCGAACCATATGAAAACAGTCAGAAATCGTACGGCGCTGAATCAGACCTACTTATAAAAGCATACACGGGCTGAAATTACATATTTTATTCCAAAGGTTGTTCCAATTTGCGGTATATTTATTTTTTCATAGACTGTTAGGTCTAAATCCGACGAGCTAATAAAGACGACCAGCGCTGTGACCTGGAACCATATCACTGAGCAACTACTTAATAGGAGACTTGTGTGGCAGACTTGAAAGTTCCAGTAGGTCCAGAGTGCTAGTGGCTCTGGATCCTTATTTCTGGGAAACATGCCAAGAAGCCAAACAAAGCCATAATTTGAGTATTCTATAATGGGCCATTAAAAATATTTAACGCATATTTCTCATGTATTTTTGGCAGCTGGCCAACATGCCATGTGAGAACAAAAAACTTTTCTCAAAAAATTGGTGGCACAAAAAGTCCGACCTTGGCCACATAATGGCTTTTGTTACACTTCTTTAAAAATCTTTGTAAACAAATAGAATTAAAGAACTAAACCGTTAAATACAAAGTCATCTATAATAAAATACTAGTACCAGAAAATAGGGAGCCAAACCCTAAAGCTCCCGTTGCTGCCAAGATCACTGTTAACCAGATTTTAAATGACTGATCTTAGTTGTATTTTCAAGCAAATAGTGCTAATAAATTTCCAATAGGCTCTAGTGATTTGCTATGAATGGTACTGGTTAGTTTTTATGGTAATGATATACTCCAAATTCTCAACCTGCCCAGAATTTCTGTTTTTCATTCAGGCATAGCTGCAGCTTTCCAGGCCACCCTGCTACTTAAAGCAGACCTCCGGGCAAAACTGTTCTTAACTAGGGATTACCAGTTATTGTACTCGTGAAAATGACCTGATGCTAAAAGCCAATACCAACGTTTTACATTTTTAAACTGAAGTGGCTGCCTGAGGTTCCATGCATGCTGTGAACCATGGCATCTGTTTACAGCGCTGGCCTGCATATCTCCTCCTCCTTACTGGGGAACATGCTACCCGCACTCGCCTGTTTGAACCTCCAGACCAATGATGAGACCCCGCACAGCCCGCCCGAGACCCCACACAGCCCGCCCGAGACCCCACACAGCCCGCCCGAGACCCCACACAGCCCTCGAGACCCTGCACAGCCCCCTAAGACTCCACAACGTGACCCCACACAGCCCGGCCGAGCCGAGACCCCAACCAGCCCGGCCGAGACCCCAACCAGCCCGACCATGATGGACTACAATCTCAATACAAATTAGTAAACTAAACATAAGATTGTAGTCCATCACGGAAGCAAGCTTGGAGTGGTGGCTACTTCATAACACACACAGGGACCATAGGGAACAAAAGTAGCCACCCTCCAAAAGGAAGGACAGTGTCAGCATGAATTCAGAGATGATTTGAGGATCTACAGCTCAGTGATACAGAAATAAGATACATTTTTGTTAATAGTTCTTAAAAAACAGTAAATAAGCCATTACTGACCTCTGGAGCTGCAGACACTGTGGTGCATTTTATACTCGAATTTCACAGCAGAAGCACTGAGGTTATTCATGTTGTCGTCTCAGCAGTTCAGTCCGCCCTGTTTCCCCACCTAGAGCACAGTTCTGTGTTTACTTTAGAGGTTAAATAGGTTGCCAAGTCACTGCTGTAAAGGAAACCAGGGGAAGCTGAGCTGCTGAGAGAACTCAAATGATTTCATGTGATCTTTGAAGAATAATTGCTCCACCGTACCTGAAGCTACAGAAATCAATAAGGGCTTGTTTTAGAGTTAATGTATTGCTTTTTAAGAATACTGTGTGTACTTTTTAGAAATACATGAATATTTACAGCCTGGGCACAGGTTTACTCTAAAAAGCTCCAGACAAAGATCTTTGACTCGCTTATGTATTCTTTTACATGTCATCAAATTGTTTCCCAATTCTGAAGTTTATTTACCGCAGATCTATGCTAGCATATATTACACCAATGCCACCCAAACACTGACATTTGGCTTCTAGTGGTAAAGCCTGCTCTGCAAACTGATAGACAGGAAGTTCAAGTTCTTAGATGGGTTTACAGGAAGAGACATTAATACATTGATGTGCAGTAGTACGCCGAAGAGCTTATGCAGCCAAATAGCATGGTAGGGTGAATGGGATACAAAAACATTGTATTTGACAAATCCTTCAACGGATTGAACATTCCCTGTATCCTATGCTTATTATAAAAGAAGAATTCAGGAAGTAAAAATGGCATTTTAGTTTCCCCCTTAATGGTAAGTAGTAGAGATAGGTATAGATAACAGATTGTGTGCCGTTTAATGCAAAATTTTATTTTTAGATACTAATAAAGTAAGTTGCAATGGTGTGGGCAGCAGCAGGAAAAAGCGGTCATAAATATGTGACTTACCAAAGCATACATAGAATACTGCCTCATCAAGCCACCCACAGTAGCTGTTAAATCACTGCCACCCTTCATACTCCTGCAGACAGCATTCTCTGCTGCTCTCCCTCACCAAACTGCAGCTGCCTCCTGACAACTTATGACCTGTCCCCTGGTTTCCAATGCTGCCATGACCCCCTCAATGATGGCAATGTCAGGTTCCTGCAGGGTCACATTTTCTGCCTTGAGAAAGGGACCCTGCGTGGCCCCGAAACGTCTCGTGACACCATGGTCCAATAAAAAGGACTTATTCATTTTTAAACTCTTTGAGTGCTGGTGACCTATTTCTTCAACTGTTCGTTTTGCACGGTGCCATACGTGGAGTTACTACAAGCACCATACTTGTGTACTGGCCGGGATTGCTGAAAGGTGTGCGGAGAGCATCCTCACCCTACTGCAACAGGTTCCTGCAGGGAGCAGCTACCAGATGCCCACCGGCAGCACCTTCTGCTTAAGCTTTCTCACCTTCTCCCAGCAGCCCTGTATACAACGCTCAGGGCCGCCACTCAGTCACCTCAGCCCCCTGCTTGGTCTAGCAGCTGCTGCCAGGAAGGCATGGGGCAGTGCTGAGGTGTTGGTGTAGACTTTGTTAGCTGCAGGAGAAACTGGAATGTTGGATACACAAGGCTGTGTGGGAACTGCTGTGTGCCCGCTTACTGTCAATATTTTGCCTGCAGGAATCCCCCCCCCCCATTACTACTGCACCTGCATGTCCCTCCACTCTGAACACTCATCCTGCACTCACTGCTCTCATCACCACACCTGAACACCAACTCCACTCCTCTTTTGCTCTCACACCACAGCTGAATACTTAAAGGAGAACTATGGGGTCAGTGTTTTCCCCCATAGTTCTCCTTAGGGTAACGGGAGGACACAAACTAGCGTCCTCCCGTTACCCTAAGCTCAGTATACCGCGAGCTACAGCTCGCGGTATACTGAGACGCCGCAGAGACTCCTCTGGTAACAATTTAAATGAAAAATTAACAGGACTGCAGGAGGCATAGCCACAAGGGTGAATCCAAATAGAACTATAAGCCTCACTACAAATGGGAATGTCTCTGAATGTCATCCATGCATTCAAGACTTGGCATGTGTTCTTCTTCTACAGTAGGACCCATTTCTGCTCTTTGTAAGTAATACTCTCAGTCAGCATGATGTACAGTAGTAGATAATTCAGGAACATACACGTGATTTTGACCCTGCCCCTGTCACTCTACAAGTCTTTCCATTGGTTACTTTAAAGTGACATTAAAGTCAAAAAAAAATTTTCCCTCCCCCCAATGTTAATTAAAGCACTTACCTTAAATTATGTTTCTTAATCCGATCTTCTTCTTCTTTCCTGGCGTTTTCATCTGTCCCTCCTGTGCTGCTACGGGTCTCCGATCCAGCGCAGACTTCTCTGTCCTTGCTAGCACTTTCTGTCCCACGGTGTCTGCATGCGGGTGCACACGTCCATAGACTTACCTTGTGTCTCTCCTCGTCTCCCGGCCGAAAAGGTGGACTCCGCCCCAAGATGCTTTGCGGCCGCCTGAGAATTTTCACATTTTCGGACAGGAATGCGTGGGGAAGACACAGGTAAGTAAGACCTCTTTTAAATAGTTTTTTTTTTTTTACACCTTTAGCATATATCTTCATCTTGCTAGCAGTGGATATATGCAAGAAAACCAGAGGCTTTAATTATACTTTAATATGATAACGGACTGCACTTACCAATAGGGAAGCTTGATGATCATGAACAGGTTTGGACTTTGTTCAGAAAAATTCAGATCGGCATATCATTTCAGTGGCCTACATCATTGCATTTTCTTTGCTGTGATATGCACATGGTAACCTCTGTTTATGTATTTGTTCATTTTATGCTTAGTTTAAATGATTCAGATCTGTAACAGTTTTACTTTAAAATGCAAATTGACTTGCATTTGAGCACACCTGTTTTGACAGATGCCTGGCTACGATTTTGCAGAGATGACTCAAAAATGAAGTCTATTTCCAAACAGCTCTGCAATACAAACACTCTACAGCCACACAAAGGGAGTTGGGTTGTGAAATAAAAATAAGCTTTTGTCTCTAATCACATCTCGGCTTTCTATTAAAATGTCAGCACTTCCACATATGTCAGGTAACACAGGCGCTCTGAGCCTGCACTTTGATCAAGTTCCGTCAAACTTCTAATTAGACAGTATCTGTCAAGTTTTCTAAGGATGCAAAAGAAAAGGAAAAAGAAAAGAAAAACAGCCACTTCAAAGCAATGCCTCTAAACACTTTAATGCAGAGGAAAAGTGATTTTCTCAGATTTTCATGTTCGGCTTATATTCCTGTGATAGTTTATCAGGAAAGTAAAAGCAGATGTATAAGAAGCCAAGTGCCTCGTACCCGTAAGAAGTCTAAACGTCCAGAATAAAAATCATTAAAGAGGAGAGTTGATGAAAGTAATCCCAAGGAGGAACCAATTTCCGCAACTAGCAACATGTATACTTTGTATATTAAATTTAAGAAACATGCATGGAAACTTGATTATGTTGAAAAGTTTTAAATCTGTGCAATTACAATGAACCGGAAAGCTTTGACATGCTACAAAAGATTCCATTCAGCAAATTCAGCTCTCAATCTGTATACTGAGACTGAATGTACTGCAAAGCTAACAAATACTGTATGTACACTGTATGCACAAAGGCATTTGATACGGTACCACACAAGAGCTTACTTCACAAGCTGAGGGCTATGGGCATAGATGAGGTGGTGTGTACGTGGATAGAGAACTGGCTACGGGAACGTGTCCATAGAGTATCTGTAAATGGCACCTTTTCGGACTGGACTAGTGTAATGTGCGGTGTGCCTCAAGGATCTGTGCTGGGTCCGATATTGTTCACAGAGGCCACCACCTAGAGTTGGGAGAAAAAATTCCAGCACAATGGGCGAAGAGGGTTCTTTACAGTAAGAGCGGTTAGGGTCTGGAACTCACTGCCATCGGCAGTGATTTCAGCCAAGAGTGTAGATTTGTTCAAGAAACGTTTGGACAATTTCTTGAGGGACCGTAATATCCAGGGATACCAGTATCCCTAAGAATGAGATGGTGCGTGGACCTATATGGGTTGGACTTGATGGACATATGTCTTTATTCAACCCCAAATACTATGTAACTATGTACATTGGGAGTTGTTGGACTTGATAATCTCACATTCGGTTTTCAAATAGTACTTCTTTAAAACCAATAATTGGCTCTCTTCCACATCCCAGACTTGTCCGGTTTAGGCCATTCTTTGATATGGATAACGTTGTTTATTTAAATTGGAGCTCCTGTCAAGTTTTTCTTGGTGTCTGAGTACCTGCTAGGTCCTTGGTACCCAACCTGTGACCTAAAGACCTCATGAGGCCCTTTGGTTTTTTGAAGTGCGGCCTTCTGGCCCAAGCAGTCAGTAGTAGGAGCATTATTTGTAAAGGGGCACTAATAACGCTAATCTTTAACAGATTCATGTAACATGTCTGACTATCTCCTACAGCATGACTTCAGTCTCTAACCCTCCTGTAGAACAGTCTTAGACTATTTCGTCTAGCAAGTCTTCAGTCTATGACAGTCTTCAGTAGCATTACACATCATAGAAATATTATAGGTGGCCATTTGGAGATCAAAGGGGCCGCATTTGAGGTGCCCTATAAAGTCAACAAACAGTGTGCTAGGTAGATTAACTCTCTCTAACTGTCCTGGAGAAAATGTCCACTTTGAGACAGAAAACAATGAGAAATCCAAATTTTACAGTTGTCACCAGACCAAGAGGTCAGAGTAAATCTTCCAATGGGGACACCTGTTCTGGTAAGAACTTTGCAGAGAATTCCTCCTACTTACTGGTGCATCTCCAAGACAGGAAGTATAGGGCAATGTCCCCAATGAAACACTTGACAGGATAAAAAAAAAACCAGACTGGTTTAATCCTTTCTTATTCAAAGACAAAGAAAAACAGCTTTGGCTATACTGTATATACATTTTAGAATGATAATTTCTATAGCTTTTTATGTACTATACATCCTGGAGTCACTGGAGAGTGAATCACATGCTCCCCCAGGTCTAGAAAAGTTTTAACTTCACCCCCAACAGCTCAATCAAGCGGTGTGGGAGTAATGCAAAGGTGAGTATATGCTATTGGGGAGAGTGGTCACCTTAAGCAATTCAGGTTGGTCATGGACGGCTGAGAGGCCCAGGACTGACTGGCCTCACTATACTGATGATATAATAACTTTGTTCCCTTTGTTCTCGCTTCCTGTGTGCAAGATTTTGATTGGCTCACAGAGCTACATCTCGCTTCCCTAATCTGAACATTACCATCTAATAGATCACAGAAAGCTATAAAGCTGAAATACAGACACATTAATGTATTTCCACTTTTTAGAAATGCATAACAGCATTAAACAATAGTATTTTATACCTGCATAAAGTTCAGCTTTAGGCTAAAGTATTTTGAAATAGGTAGTTCCTTTGAAAGCAGACCCATGAGAGCTCACCAACCAAGACAAACACATCTTGGTAAACCTAAGTGTAAACCTGCTTCATAAACAATTACTGTTGTGCTGTTACACTTTCACAAGGATTCGCTTTCATGAATCAACAAGCAAAATCCCCTATTGTTTCCAAAGATCTAAACAATTCTTCAAAAAGTAAGACTTCAGTAATCCAAGGTGTAGATCATCTTACTATAGATGACACGACAAGGCGATACAAGTGATTACAGATTCGTACTCACCTCGACATGTTGGCATGTCTGAATAAGCTTGGCTAGCAGCATTTCCATCTCTGTGTTTCTTTTGATGAGGCTGGTGAGGTTGATTTCCAAGCTTTGCTGCAAAAGACAGAAGCACAACAGAGGGATTGTTGACATGTTGGAATAAAGACATAATACATCAAGTAAGTATGCACCAAGAAAATATATATATAGTATACTGAGATAGGAAATGAGTCCAGACAATAATTGCACAGTGTCATGAATTTGAAGGAAAGTTCAGGTCTGAGGAGAAAAGATCATTGTAGAACTAATAAATTCAGCATTATAAGTGAAGTTGTTAAGGCTCCATTCATACCAAGTAATACTGTATTTTCCTATAATAATTAAATATTGCATTTGACATTAAATATATAATATAATTAAAAAATATAAATACAATAAAAACAGAAAGATTTGATTTAAAAATGTAATTCGTATGATGATGAGGGGAAAAAGGAAGAACCAAGGAAGACAAAATATAAGCAGATCAAACTTCAGCTTTAAATCTCATGTACTGCTTCTACAGAACAGAATGACCACAGCTTGGGCCACAAGTGCACTTTAAACTCCAATGTAGTTTGCTATGCTGCATTCAGCATGTCATATAGCTAAATATTATATTTAAAGCCCATCTCCAGACAATGCAAAATCTAACCCTTGCAGTGGGGCTACCCCTGCATTGCAAGGGTTAAGTGCTCCTTTTTTTTCTAGGGGACTCAAAGCTGTTTTACTTACCTGATCCCGGCTCTCGCGGTTGTCAGATGACATCAGTGGTCTTTAGACCACTGGAGCGAAAGGGAGAAAAGGATGTGGGGACCGGTCTAGAAGCTTCGATGGAGATGGTGGGAGACGGAATCAGGAAAGCAAAACAGCTTTAATAACAGCCCCAGGCATAAACAAGCACTTAACACTTGCACTGTGTGGGCAGCCCCAATGCAAGGGTAAGTTTTTTGTTTGCCCGGAGATGTGCTTTTACTCAGCATTAAAAATCTCAGTAACTAAGCGGTTAGCAATCTGGCTTTGCATAGAGTTCTAAAACATGCTTTAGAATGATTAACATTGCTGTAGATTCCAATGGTCCAAATACTGGTGTGAATGGTTCAATGTTATCCATCTTAAGATCCTAGAAAATGCACTACTACTATAAAAAGTTATTAAAATACACATATTTATAAATATTAAACACATTCAACATGTAGCTGGATATAGAATTCAACATAATTTCACTCAGTGCAGAAAGCTGTACATTATGCTTTCGATGATGTAAAAATCTATATTTTATTCAGATATATTTCATTCCAAGATTAACATGTACAAAATAGGAACTAAAAAGCATTCCTGAGTGTGCCTAAGATTTACCCAGTATTTAAAGGTTAACTCTCCTGTGATATATTAAAGTCAAATTGAATAAACCATCATGAGTTTTATAAACCAGAAAGAACGTCTCGTGGGAATATGGCGTTGTGGTCTGTGCTGTTTATTGAAGTCTAACAACCACACAACATTCCCCAGAATAAAAGTGCAAGTAAAATAAATATGTAGCCACTAAACAGCTAAGCATTATGGGAATAATATATATAAGATTAAAAAAGGTTATAAAAATTCAGGTGGACGTTGTGCTGACCCACATTTAACCTTACTAGTTGATGCATTAAATAATAAAATACAAAGTCTGTAAAATGGATCATGGGAATCAGATAGGGACTCTATATAGATGAAGACTGGATTGTTTAGGAGACAAAAAAAGCACAAGTTACTACATACAGGGGCAAAGGTACTCATTATGCAAATTTTCCAACATGCCCAAACGAATTGCAAATAAAAAAAGAAGTGCAGATTCGTGTGCATCTCATTCAATTACAGATAGACAGAGGTCAAAGAGTAGTGTTGGCATGTAATGCATTATAGTTTATTCTTGTGTCTTGTGTGTGAGTAATATTTGCTAAGAGAGAAACAAAGTTCCTGAACTGACCCAAGTGCCAGTTTAGGACATTGTTGCGTATCAAATATAACATGCATACATTCTTCAATGAGTTCTACTATTTTCCTAAAGGACTGCATCTTAAAATTGAGCAACTCTGTACATTAAAAATCTGGGCAATGCCAGCCCGAGACCTCACGGACCAGCCCTTCTGGTAAATTTAAGAACTGACAGATTGCTCATCAAGGCTTTAATTCATGATTATGAATGATTATCTACAAATATGGGGTACATTTACTAAAAGTTACACTGTCGCTTGTAACTAAAATGTTATACTGGTCGTTCAGTGGACCTTGACGACTGCCTCTTTCTACCTGGTCACTGATAGTGGTGAAATCACCGAACCTCACTTTGGATCTCATAAGACTAGCAATCAGAGGCAGCAGTGCCTCAGATATTCTCACACCGCAGATACTGTATACAGCTGTAAAGCTGGGTATACATGGTTAGAATTTTTTGGGATGTTTTTAAGAGAAATCTTATCAGAACATTTGATGTGCCATGAAAGACTTGACGAATGTGATTTGAAATCTCCTTTGATTTTAACTATATTCTATGTTAGAATTGCGTTTGAGAAAAACTTTATATCCTGCTACTTCAATTTATTTTTCCACTATGGTCATAATAACTCATTGATTTGACCCATCAACTGGTAGAAGATCGAACTAATGTTCCGGAAACAAATTATTGTGAACAAAAATCTATACCCAGCTTTAGACTGAAGGGACAGGAAGTGCACTGGTATTTTTTTAGGAGGAATTCAAAGCAAAAGGTATTTTTTATAGTAATTCATAGGCCCACCTAACATTTCTAGAGGTTGTTCCCTATGATATTGCAAATCTTCACCTTTTTAAAGGTCCACTTTACATAAACATGTTGGGAGGCAGAGAAATCTAGGGCTCAGTTAGATATCATTATGTCCCTTGAGTTGCTGACATCTGCTGAAGATATTTGTTGACTGTGCTGCAAGATTCTTGAATTCCATACCTCTGAGCACCTATGGAGCAGCAAGGATGAAGAAAAGAATCCTTGCAAAGGTCCAATTAGTTTAATTTACAATCATTTTCTGTACAGTTAAACTAATTTTCGTAACGTCCTGTGATTTAGGTCCAAATAAACAATGAACAGGTTTCATGTACTGTAATCCGATCTTAAAGAATTTGAATGCTGCCATCTATGACCAAGTTCTTTCTACACATTGCAAGGTGTTTCTGCAACTTCACTCTTGTCTCTCTACGATTATATTATAAATAAGCCCTCAGGGACATGCCCTTCTTACCATCTTGTATGAATTGTATTGTGATTGTAATGTCTTCCTTATATTGTAAAGCGCAAACTGGTGGAGTTATATAAATCCTGTATAATAATAATAATAAATAATCATAATTACTGCCAGTGGCAAGAATAACAATATTTGATCCCAGTGATTAACTGGGGTGGAGATCTGTAAAAACTGCAAGAACTGCAAAAACAGGAAATAAGGAATCACATGCCTCTAACGACGGTGCTAGCAATAAGATGAGTGTGTTTTTAATATTTTAAAACACAACCCCTCTAACCAGAAATGTTTCAAATTTTTCTTCCAATGGGACCCAGTTGGGCTAGCTTCAAAAGCCTATACTTAAATAGCCAGTCAGTTTGATAAAATGGTGTAAATGATTAAACTATAGAATTGCTATGTTCCACTAACATTTTCATCATATAGAACATGTCGTTATGGTGACAGGTCTACATTAGCAAACCAACATTTGTTTTACTGCTACAGAAATCACTCAACAGAAAATCACAACCTCTGCATAGCTAAAAAGATTATATTGCACACTATATATCTAATAGAGCTCAACATCCAATAACTGAAAATAGTCTTATTTGATGCAATCAATTCACCAGCTCACAGCAACAGTAAATATAAGAAAAAGGTTCTTGCAGCTGGTGCAGACTAATGCTGTCATAACATTCAGCCTGAGGGAGGAATGTCATAAATCCCAGAAATGTTCTATCATCTGGTAGTGTACAGAGAATTGTGCTGTTGGCTGTAATTTTTACTTCCTGATGCTTTGTAAAACCAAGGGCACCTGTCTCCAATATTATACTATTAAGGGATATGCGGCTTCCTGTCATGTTTTGCAGTTCACCTCTATACTTTATATTAAAAAATTCTGTAAAACTCATCGTCGTCGATGGCTCCTGCACATTAATGGATCTCTGCAAACCTTTGATTATTCATGGCTGAAAATCACTGTAACAGGTTATCTTCTGCTACAAATATCCATGGGGGGTCAGATCAGGTTAGAGAAGGGGAGATTTTTGAAGAAAAAAAAATTAAATTAATACAAAATAAAACAGACACCCAGCACTCAAACAATTGTCACTAGAAGCAACCATGCATGCTAACAAGAGCAAAATAAGTTTATACCGGGACACTTTTAAGAGTACACATGGACTGAGAGGTGCAGTGTTCTTTTTATGTTGTTGTTACATTTAGGGGGTTTCATTTTCCACTCACAATGTTGCCTTTTTAATCCTTAAAGTAGTATTAAAGTATTACTAAAGGCTAGGCGTTCTTTACCTTAATTAATTCTCTGCATTAAAGTAAAAAAACACCCAGTACCTTCCTGTAAGCCCTGACCTCCCCACAGTTACCTGCGGTCAGTCCCCTCCTCCGCCAGGACCAGGAAGATACTCCCCTTTCCCCGAACTTCCAGGTCCTGGAGAGGGTACTGAGGGCAGAGGAGCCCTGTCCAGTATAAGAACTTCCTTTTCATTATAAGATCTCCCTTCCATCCATCCAACCATCCACTAGTTTGGAGAAGGGAGGAGTAGGGGGGAGAGGAGTGGCTTGCCTTGCTGTGCCTGTGTGTTTGTGTAGTCCATTGAGAGATCCCACCGCACTCCTGACCAAGAAAACCCCAAACATTAGAGGGGGGGGGGGGTGTTGCAATGACCGCGGATGGCACCACCAAGTGTTTAACCGATGATGAATGGTCACCAGCACTCCAAATGTTCTTCAAAACAAAATCCTTTTATTACATGTAACAGGTCATATACCATGTATAACAATGTTTCGGAACCTGTGCATTACCTTTATCAGGCAAACAAAGTGTGTGTTTTGCAGTTACACACAGCTTACTATAGGACCCTCCAAGGGAAAGGAGTCACCCTAAAGCAGCATGCACTGGAAGTGATTTATTCTGCATTTGGAATATCTTAAAAACATTTTGAGTTTAATATTACTGTAAGCGCTCGTTTTTTTCTAGGAGATGGAATAAAGCAGATATACTTACCTGATCCTCGATCCCTCTGAGCCGCTAGAATGGTTCCCGCAGCCAATTCTACCCTGAGCTCAGGCAGTCTAAGGACTGCTCCTGTCATCACATCTAATGCAGGTCAAATGGTTTGCAGCCAGGGTGGAGAGGGAGAAAGGCAAGTGTTGACCACTGCGAAACTGAGGATCAGGTGAGTATATCTGCTTTATTCCATCCCCTATAGAAACATGAGCCCTTAACCCTTGCAGTGTGGGGGTAGCCCCACTGCAAGGGAAAGTTTTTAAAATGCTTGGAGTTCTTCTTTGAAGCAAAAGGCCAAGTAATTATTTACAGCAAGAAGCTAAGCTTCTCGATCTCTAACCCCTTGTTAGGACAGGCAATGTTCAAATCTATTTTACAACTGACAATGAGATCTGCCAGCACAGGGTTATTTATGGGAAACATTCACTCCCTAGCCATCTAACGCTCTTCCTTGAAATGACAAAAAATGGAAAATCTTCAGTTTTGGAGTTTTTAGAAAAACAACAAGTAAAATGGTAACAATTTTTTATTTTTTTTATTTCAATCATTTGTATTGAGTATTTAGACGTAACAGGTACTCAAACAAATATGGCACAGAGAAGTATTGTCAGAGGATATCGTTACAAGTATAACATCAGTCAAACAGGATACAGTGCAATCACTAGAGGTACAGGGATCAGTGTAAACAGTAAGGACTGATCTAATGAGATAATGTGTGCACCTCAGCGAGGATGGAAAAGGCAGGGAGGGATGGGGGGAGCTAAGTAACAATTTCAAAGCAGAACTCCAGAGGAAAACATTATTAACCCTTGCAGTGGGACTATTGCAGCACTGCAAGAATGAAGTGCTCGTTTTGGTCTAGGGCTGAAAATAAAGTTGTAATCACCTGATCCTCAGAGCCGGCTTGCTGTTAGATCGCTCCTTCCCGCTCCATCCACTGCAGCGGTCCTACAGTGTATTGGGTGTGAGGACACCAAGGGAGTCTTCACACCATTGCTGTGGTGTAGGAGGAGAGAGGATGGAGGGAGCACTGTGACAGCTGGCCGGCTCAGAGGTTCGGGTGAGTTAACTTATTTTAGTCCCTGGACAAAAACAAGGGGGTAGCCCCACTGCAAGGGTCAATAATATTTTTCCCCCAGAGTGTTTCTTTAAATATTTTTCTTATGCCTTGCAAGTGGGAATATGTAACAAATAAAAAGTCGGCTTTGCCACAATTCACAATTTCAATGCAAAAGTGGAAATACACTTAAAACATTTGTAATGTGGTTTAGTTACAGTTGCACTTACCAAGTGTGCACCACTAAACCTGTGCTTTTTCCTGGAGTTGCATGAAGGTGTACACACTGAGACATGATAAACCATGCTTATTGTACTTCAAGAGATATAGTAAAAACACTGTAAAAAATGGTCCCATATGCTTCACAGAATTGTTCACATGTAGTAGAGCGTAATAGGTCATGCCATGGTATGTAACACACAAATAAGAAAAGGAATTCTACAGATTACCTTTCCCATGAAAAGTTCATTTAAAGTGGATTTCCATTTGTGCAGTCAGATTTGAGAAAACCCCTCTATGTTTGTCACGTGTTCCCATTCACACAGCATACCGAAAAAAGTATTTATAGAAATATATATATCTTACTTTTTACATACTGTATTTATTTAGCGAAGACTTTCGTGCAGGTTCTAAGCCACTCTGAGCAGTTTGAATGGGAAAGTAGAGGGTCAGACTGCGGGACAGACTAAGCTTCCTCTCATTAACATACAACACTTCTAAGTCTTTAACCCTTTGTTAGGACAGACAGTGTTCAAATCTAGTTTTCAACTAATAAAATCTGCCACCACAGTACAGACAGGGTTAATAACTTCCTGCAGCCCTTTTCTTAATATTACATGGGGGAAGCTGGGCACAAGCATTTTTTTTAAGCAAAGCACCTAAAAACGTAAGCAGCAATTTATTTATTTTTAAGTTATGCAATGTGAATGGGAACATGTAACAAATACAAAGTAGGTGGGTTCCCAATTTGGCTGCAAAAGTGGAAATGCACTTTAACAGTGATGGCAATTTAAAAAGACAAGATTGTCGCTATGCCCATAGTTAGCAGGCTTGAACACTGTCACATGACTGTGTCACAAAGTTTCTCTGGGTCACTGGCACAGCTGATCTCAGCGCTGGAGAGGAGAAAGCTGCGAGGGAGCACTGGTATGGCAAGTATATAGGGGTCAGGGGAAGCATTTCCAGAGACACTTTCACCTGGCCCTGCATAGGCAAGGTGACAGACAGTCAGGCACTTACAAAATTAACCCTTGCAATGGAGCTACCCCCGCAATGCACGGGATACCTGCATATTTGGATCTAGGGTCTAAAACAAAAAAAAGATTTACACACCTGATCCTGGGTTCTGCCTGGCTGCTAAACCAGTTCCTTCAACCTCTCTCCCCCTCCGCCCCGGCGGTCTAAGGATCTGTAAGTCATCACGTCTAAGGCTGGGCACACACCTTACAACCATCGCAAGACTTTTGTCTTGCGATGGTTGTAAGGTAATAAAAAAAACGTACCATCTGCCTGTCTTGGACAGGCAGAGCGTACTTGCGATGATTGCAAGCCCGCCCCGCTGAAGGGCGCGCTTTCCGATGACCGCAATGCCGAACGGGCAGTGTGCGCTTGCGCACACCGGCCAGTCCGGCTTTTATACCCGCCGAAAATCGTACGATTCTTGGCGGGTTTTCGAACATGTTCGTGAGATAAAAGTCGTGCGACCTTTCAGTAGTAGAGCGGTCTCTGCTGCAGTTTTGAGGTAAGTATATCTTCTTAATTTTAGACCATAGAAAAAAAACAAGCAGTTAGCTCCTGCAGTGCAAGGGTAGCCCCACTGCAAGGGTTAATTTTGTAACTGCCCAGAGTTCTTCTTCTAAATGAATATTACTAATAATTCAAATTCCAAGCTTTTATAAGCATGCTGAACTTTTTACAAGGCTTGGGTACTGAAAGGCAAAGACAGAGAACCATTATCAGGCCATCTATTGAGTTTTGATTTGAAGATTCAGATTTTTTCCCAATTGGATGAAAGCAGTACAGAACACATTGTAGCACAGAGCAGAGTCAGCCACTCTGTACAGTGCTATGAATAGTGCAGGGTTACACAAAATAGCTTAGTGTTTCAAAGGTATACCATTGAATGGAGGCTTGGGGAAACGTAGCCATCCTCTGGACACAAGACTGAATGGCAGAAAGAGGATTGAAAGGAGAAAAACCTTTCCGTTACACTAACTTGCCTCAGTAACTCTACTCAACAGCTTTAGTTTCAGGCACACTGGAGTCCTTGTTGGAAGCCATGTGTGAAGATAATGATGTCTTGTTAGCTACCTGTGGAATGGCTTGCTCTTTACAAAGACCCCTAAAATCTTTCATCTGTCTTGGCACAATGCAGCTCAATTACAATTTTTGCCAAAGGAATAAAAGCGGCTTGTACGTCTCTGTTTCTATCATATTTAACCCATGCAGTACTATCAAGTCACGCACAATCTGTTAGATTTTTTTATATCCTGTTGACAATTGTTTGCAGTATAGTTCTTAGATCATTCACATTAGTGCTAGCCCCAATTAAGGTTACAGTCCCCAATCAAACTCATACACACACTCACCCATTTTGGGTGACATTTAATTACACTACAAGTATGTCTTTGTATATACTTTTTAGAGTGATGGCAGGACGTGCTTGAAAATGTAGCCAGAACTGATCGAATTCTATGCAATTGTCTTTAATCATAACTATTGCATTCAAACACAGTATTTAACTGAGCATGTTTTATGCTTTCTCATCAGTCCTAATAGGTGTCTTTTTAGTAATACCTCTTATTGAATTATTGCTGTAACTGAAAATAATTTTTGATGAGACGTTCAAATTTTTACTAACTTGTCTTTCTATATTTTGATTTCTGTAGTTCATATACAGATTTGTGAATGTTCCCTCTAGTGGTCATCTGAATATAAACTGCATTAATTTCCTCTTTAACGACTTGAGCACTAATGTTACTGCAGCTTTTTTTTTTCTAAATCTCCATTATCCTTTGCCATCTCATGTATATGTTTTATGGTACCTCCTCATGTATCACTTGCCCCCTCCCTTTTAGACTGTAAGCCCTCAGGGGCAGGGCCCTCCTTAATTGCTCTGCTTCCAGACTGAATGACGCTGAGTGTTAGCCACCCCTTCCTGTGAGCCCAGGCTGTCAAGGACAAACTTTCTAGCCTCAGAGGCTAAGCCCTCATTCACACTAGAAAAAGCTGGCACGTACAGCTCCCGGGAAGGACAGGTGCTGCGTGTGATTAGTACGCAGCCCCTATCCTTCTCTATGGGAATATGCGGCTGTACGCCGCCCTACGCTCACCTCAAGTGCAGGTCTGTACAGGTGCGGGTGTCCTGGCTCGGACGCAGACCGTACGGACACCTGCACGGACGTGCAGGGCGGGTAAGCGTAGGGCAGCGTACAGCCGCGTACTCCCATAGAGAAGGACAGGGGCTGCGTACTAATCACATGCAGCACTTGTCCTTCCCGGGAGCTGAGCGATACGGCCGTGCACGCAGCACGGAGCTGTACGTGCCGGCCTTTACTATTGTAAATGAGGGCTAACAGTGTACTGCCTGAATAGATCAGCACTTGCACATTCTAGCATGTGGACTTGTGGGAGCCGATGAGGCCCACCTACAGCCCAAAACTGGAGAGAAAGAAGTAGGAACAGGTGATCACAGTCCCCATTTTTATAATTAAAGTATGTGTACTTAAAGTTATCAACAATTTAAGGTGGTGTACAGGGAGGGAAGGATTTAGATTTTTTGAAAGGGGGGTTATTGTTCAGGACGTTGGGCTTTGAGGTCTTGTCAAGGAGAAACCGTTCTAGCCTCAGTGGCATCCTACAGCCTGGGTTCACAGTGTACTGCCTGGATAGATCAGCACTTGTGCATCCTAGCATATGGACTTGTGGGAACTATTGAGGCCCACCTACAGCCCAAAGCTGGAGAGAAAGAAGTAGGAACAGGTAACGTTGTTCCTGGTCTTATAGTTTAAGTATAGATACTGAACGATATCAACAAATTAATGGTAAGGTACATAGAGGGAAGGGTTTTTTCATTGGTGAGGGGGAGTTGTTAAATAGTTGAAGTTTAAGGTTCACACTATTGCAATCATGGATAGTGCCTGAGTTTCTCTTACATTTCTTTTATCACAATAAAGCTTGAGCCGGGACTCCTTTTAAGCAATCACAGAGAAAATAAACATATATTTATATGTAATGTTTGGGTTCCACACTGGTGCACAACATGCTACATTAAATGTGCAGATACAAGGTTGCATTTTACAACTAAACATAAAAATAATTACAACTCAGTAGACAAGTGTCTTCCCTGCAGGTCTGTCTCAGGTTTCTTATGACTGAAAAGGGAATCTTGTTAACTAAGTAAATAGACAACCAGAACATAGGAGCCTAAATGGCATTTAACCATACCAAAAGCTTGAGGAATATTTGTTTTAAGTATTAAATCTGCACTTTGCACTAAGGCTAAACCTGGGGCCAGGCAGTGCTATTGCATTTAAAGTCTGTTAATATTCACAAAATGTTTTCAGACCTTCGGATTACCTTCAACCTGGTCTCTCCTCATACTCGTGGGTGAAGTAAAAGAGTAAGTAAAAGCAGTTTCAAGAGCTGGCATTGAAGTGTATGTCCCGGCAAAAAACTTTAGGTTTTTTTTTGCTTTGGATAGAGTGGCGAAGGGTTGAATCCCCTACCATGTTTTTACTGCTTTTTCGGGGCTCTGTTAAAGATTTCTCCACTTCAAGTCTCTGTGACAATGGTTTCACCAGATAGGAAGTGAGGGAAAATCGGCAACAGGGACACAGACTGAAATAAAAAATGAATACAAAAAAAACAAAACATTTCTGTATTAATTAAAACATGTTGCCTCACTTCCTGTTGGGAGAAACTGTAGTCAACAGGGCTGGAAGTGAGGGGAAATCTCTCCAACAAAGCCTTAGATAACAATACGTCCTGGTTCACACCAGCTCTTCTTCTGCCCTAAAAAAAGCTCAGAAAATACACCCAAAACAAATTGCCATTCATTTCTATGGCCATGTTCACATCTGAGCGTTTTGTAACTAGAAAAAGTACACAAGCTTTTTTTTTGGCAGAATAAGCACTTCTTGGCCCCATAGACTTTAATGAAACCGCTCGCAAATGGACGTTTGCTGTGTTTTTGCGCTTTTTAGTGCATGTCTGCTCATTTTCATCAATGTGCCACAATCTGCCCTGCAAAAACACGCCTAGAAACAAGCAAAAACGCTGTCAGATAGGTGTAAATCCAGCTTCACATCCAGCAGATGTTCTCATTCTTCCTCAGTCTATCAAAAATAATTACAAAATATTCTGACTTGAAATATAAGTTAAAGTGATCCTGTTATATAGCCAAAAAACTGTTTTTTTTCCATTGAATCTGAACTCTACATTCATACCCATCTGGGATCTGGAAGTTTTATCCAAACCTACAATATACTGGTTAATTGATTTTTTTTAGATGATACCTTTTGTTAAAGCTGCAATTTACCCTGCTTATATATTTCTTCCCTGGTTCACTCTTCCCCTTCATCAATAAGCTAATGAAATTGTTGATTAAAATCTTTCCGTTTCCATTACACATCTTATTTTAGACCCAGTGACATCATTACTGGGTGCCTGTGCTTGTTTGTGCAATGCAGGCAGATCATGGCTGGTGAGAGGGGCCTGCAAGGGAAGCTGTGGTAATGCGATGCTGAGCCTCTATGATTAAAAGAACTAAAATCCAATGATAAACAGGGTAGGCAAGTAGCGCTGGGGAGGAAAGCACCAGACTATGCTGGTCATCCTCCAGACAGGAAATGAGGTGGGCTCTATGTGACTGCCGCTTCTTTGAGAGATGATGCTGGGCATCCTACAAACAGGAAATTAGGTGGGCTTTAAACGACTTGCTGCTACTTTGCTAGGTGAAGCTGGGCATCCTCCAGACAGAAAATTAGGTGGGCTCTATCTGACTTGCTGCTAATTTGCTAGATGATGCTGGGCATCCCCCAGACAGGAAATGTGGTGGGCTCTATCTGACTTGCTGCTGCTTTGCTAGATGATGCTGGACATCCTCCAGACAGGAAATGAGGTGGGCTCTATGTGACTTGCTGCTGGCTTTTTAAATAAAAAAAAATAACTTTCTTTTTTCAAATGTCATTTTCAAGCAGAGATAGATAGATAGATAGATAGATAGATAGATAGATAGATAGATAGATAGATAGGAGATATATCTATATAGATATATATCTATATAGATATATACTGTATCTATATATATTATAGTTTGTTTAACATAAATAAACACTGCACAGTATTTCTGTAAGCTTAAAATCAAGCCTTTTTGTTAAAAGAAAAGAAGAAAAAAGTTATAGTTATAGCTAGCTAGACAGCTACTTGAGGAAGATTCATATCATGATGAAATTCAGAAACATGCAACATGTAGACTGCCCTCCAAGTCATTTTACTGCAAAATGTTTGCCTGGAGTACAAATTTAACATAATATCCCTGGTAAAAATCATAAGTCAAGTAATAACTGCAGTGATTGCAAAATAATTAGGCCCGGAAACAAGGAAAATGACACTAATTGGGGTATATTAAATCAGCAGCTTAAAGGAAACCAATATCTACACCAACAGGAGGAAATTCTAGCAAAATTAAACAGGATGCTTATTAAATGTAAGAGCAAAGGACGGGTCTGATGAGACATAACTGGGAGGTTTGTCAAAACATAATCTAACAGTGACCTAAAAAAAAGATGCTGAATTGTTTGTCACTGCTTTCTGGCAGGCAATCCCAAGACTTCATTCTGCTGTTGAAATACGTTTACATGGTTACATATCCCAGCTTCAGGCCAGGCAATCTCTTGTATAATTCATGTTTAGTGATCATCGCTGAAGAGCTTAGCCTAGAATTCATTTGTATTTGTCATAACCAATTGAAGCTTTAAGAGCTAACAGGTGCGGATCAAACAAGATACCCAGATACCCGTTTCCCAATGTCTTTAAACACTAATGCTCTTGCAAATCTAGTTCCCATATAAAATGTCAAACACAAAAGTTACATTTAAAGATGACCTGTCACCAATTCAATCTCTGATTAAACAGACTGTTTGATTCAATCTGAATTACATTTTTAATTGTAATTCACAGACGCTACACAGACTCTCCACATCTAAATTCTAAAGTCGTTTTTACAGTTTTACAGCTACTGTCTAGAGATTGCTAGAGAGCGTGCACATGACAGATGGAGCAATAAGAAGCTTACAACAGCCTCTATGCACAGGTACAGTTAGACGGGATAGCAAGAGCAACAGCAGAGGTCACTTTAACATAGCTTTACAATTAAGTTTATCTAAAGCCAAATGTGACTTTTCTTCGTTTTGGGTAGGTATGTGAATTGGGTTTTTATTGATGTCTGTGTCCCTCTTAGGCCTGGTTTATACATAGGCATTTTTGAGCAGTAGAAGATAGGGAAGCACCGATACCAGTTTTTCTGTATCGAGTACCGATTTTTTTTTCCTGGTACTCGCCAATACCAAATACTGATAGCGGTGCCATGTGCCCCCGATTATCAGGAAGCTATCTATCGAAAGAACACTGGCTTCATTTGCCGAGGCTGTCTGGCTTTCTGACCAATCAGGAAGCTGGGCGGCGGGCCATGAGGTGCCGTCTGGCTTCCTTATTGGTCAGGAAGCCAGACTGCCTACCAACAAGTGAAGCTGGCTTCCAAAGCTATTCAGGAAGCTGGGCCGCAGGTCATGACCTGCCTCCCAACTTCCTGATTGGCTAGGAAGCCAGGTTCACTTGCTTTAGGCAGCTTGGTTTCCTTACCAATCAGGGAGCCGGGAGGTGGGTCATGATGTGTCGCCTGGCTTCTTGATTGATTAGAAAGCTAGGCTGCCTAGCAACAAGTGAAGTCGGCATCCTAGCCAATCAGGAAGATGGTAGGCGGATCATAACTCGCCATCCGGCTTCCTGATTGGAAAGGAAGCTGGCACCATGCTCCCTCGGCACTGCCGGTCAGAGGGAGATCTCCCTCTGACTGGAAGTTCTGGTATCGAAGGTAAGTATCGAAGCATTTGGGCGCGTACGAGTTTCGGTGCATCCCTAGTAGAAACAGCGTTTCAAAACGCCGAACGTAAAAAAAAACCCCATGATTTCCAATGACCCTTGTTCACGGCTGAGCAGCAAAACGCCAAACACAGAAAAAAGTACACAAGCTTCTTTTGGCAGTTTGCAGCTCACTTTTCCCCCATAGACTTCAATGAAAATGCCAGGAAACACACAACAGAACCGTGCTGCACATTTGTAAGTGCGTTTTTGCTTGTTTGTACGCGCATTTGGCCATTGACCGCAATGTTTTTTAAACCACCAGTCAAAACGCACAAAAAGCTCGCTGAACCCACATGTACAAATGCGCAAAAACGAGGATGACTTGGTGTGAACAGGGCCTTAGGGTGATTTACTCTATCTGCCCAGGTGACCATTGTCACTGAGACAGAAGGACAAGGAAAAAAAATAAATTTTGAGTTGCCACCAAAAAAGGGATAAAGAGGAATAGTTTCAATGGGATCCTGTGTTTTGGTGACAACTGTCTAAAGTAGCAATTCCCTCACTTAGGAGAGATTTTCTCTTGATCCCGTTATATCTACAGGACAAGAAGTAAGGGGACTCAACCACAATGGGACACAGATGGCAAAGAATTGACAGAATGACCAACACTATACTTGTGTTGCTTATAGTCTCCATATGTATATCTGCATATTGTCACACCTTTGGCCCCATTCACATCTGCAAATAGGGCTTAAAGCTTGAGTCTCACGAATTCCTCCTTGAGACTCATGTGATCTGCTGTGGGCAGAAGGCGTTGTGTAATCCAAAGACAGCTGCCAGTGCCTGCAGCTGTTCTCAAGCAATTGCACAGCCTGAAATTACATGTGGGTGACAATACCTGGACGCAGCCATTGGATTTTATGGCGCATCCTGCAGATTGCATGGGTTTCATGAAGGAATTTGTGTGAATGGTGGCCTAATAATAGTGCTACATGCTGAATCGGACTATCTAATGTCTAATGCAATGGTTTAAGGAGCTTCAGCATTGTGCATATTTAGAAATAGTTAAGCATGTGCTTCCACTACAAAATTCTTATTTGCACAGCACGCAGAGGAAGTGTTTCCCCTAGGCTTATCAGTTATGTAATTACAGCCAGTGACCAACTACTTAAAATGGCAACAATACTGCTGCCTTATAGCTTAACTCTACTAGCATATTTTAACAGAAGGTTAACATTTTAACTGCAGGTCAGCAATTAACTTACTTACCATAATTAGATGTTATGCTACAAGCAGTTTACCCCAATTAGAAAGCATTTAATGTCAGAAGTCATATTTTAATGCTGGGCAAAAGGAAAACTATAATGGTTTTGGGTCAATTGTATTTAATTTTTATAATTTAATATGTTTTGAATCATTATAACATCTATATTTTATAAATAAACAAGTAATACAGGGTACAGAACCATGGTACTGATTTTGTAGAATATTATGGTCTTACTGAAGAGCACAGCAGTAGCTTTTTCCCTTTATACTATCTCTCCAACTCAAGCTCTGTATGGAGCAAGAACAGAGGAGTGATGAGGCACTCACCTAACTCATACAGCTATGTGTGCATGTTACTATAGGGCATAGCACTAAAGTAGAGGTCAGTGAGAGGAACCACCAAGAATAGCATGGGACACAGGAGAGTGACACTGCCATGAGTGTTGATTGGATTTTAGAGGAAGATATCTCCTCAACAGAGCAATGCTTGAGGGTGTAGGCAGAGGGAGAGGTAGTTACTCTTTCCTTCTGCTAGTACAGCTCAGTAGACAATTGTGTTTACTTGACAGGTTTGTTTTAATGTGCCTAACATTTAATATTATTGCTCTGTATCCAGCATCCGATGGCTGTAGTAGTAGCACTGCAATACATTGACAGGTGCCACGCTACTTCCGGTGCTACCACAGCTCAGAGAATGCATTGAAAGTGGAACCCTCCCTTCTTTCCCTATGCCCAAGGAGGACAACTGGCAGCATAACAACTACCTGTGTCATTGCTTTTGAGTGTCTTGCACAACTATTCTCTCTCCAATAAGAGTACATCACATGTTACCAATCAAGTGTCTCCCATCTCCTAAGCTGCATCTTTTATAATAAGAAGCTGGAGAGGCAAATCATGTGCCTTGATTTTAGAATGAATTTTAATGTATGTACCATGGTGGGACTGGGTTCTCTATTGAACTATGTTCCTATTCTGGTACTTTGACTTCTGCTTTATCTGAATTTAAGAAATCAGCTGTCCTCCTGATAGCCCCCATAGGATTTTTCCCAATGACTCACTGCTCTGCTTGTATAGAGAAATTATGTGATTTCCGTTTGTCTTTTAGACAGAGATTCTGACTGCACTAAAGAGCAGAAAAAGAGAAAAAGTGATCTTCTGGGAACTTCTGCCACAATTTAACAATTGTTTTTGTAAATGAGCAACAAAACAGATGTGAATAGAACATATAAGCACACTGACAAACAGAAGATAAGTGTCTATTCTGTGTAATGATAAAGTTGTTGCACCATACTGTCTAACTATATATGAATTCTTTCCTACAGCCCCTGTGTATGTAAACATTAAGCTGATGTATCAGGGACCACAATCTCTTACTGCTCTGGTTCAAAGTTTTTCCATCTGGCTCCTTCAATCAGCTGATCAAGGGATGCCGGCCGAAAGGGTGCCGACAGCGGCACCCACTGTGCTAATTTCAGCCAGTTCATCAAAAACCAGCTGAAATTTGCATAGTGTATGGCCAGCTTTACCGGTTAGTGTTTCCATAAACACAAATGGTCACATTGGGCTATCTTTTATGTTTCTATTTTTGGAAATAAGCGCGTAAGGGGCACTCTGCACACTGATATGGAGAGAATAACAATTGGACAGAGTTTTTCACAATGTCCAATTGCTATTCCCTCTGATGAGCCGGCAAAGTCTGCAAGTGTCCCATGGACAATGTGGAGGGTGTCCACAGTGTCCACCAAACTGTTATCCCATGCTTATTATAGGCTGACGGGAAAAAAATTAATAGTCAGTACAATGTGTAAGCATATCGAGATATTACTACAATAACAACGTTTCTGACTGCGAAAGGGTAAAATGTAGAGCACTGTGGTGAAATGAAGCCACATCAGATAACCAGATGTAAAACACCACCAACATGATAACATAAATAAAGTCAAATGAAAAGGAAGTACAAGCACAGATTCATTAATTAATGTGCAAGTGACCTTCAGACTGAGCTGATTAGGAAAAATGAGTCAGGCATTAAATACACAAATAAGGTGTTCCTATTGCCCGTTTGTCATTCCCATAGCTAGAAACATAAATTGTCGTGATCGAGACCTGAGTAAATTGTAATTCACTAAAACAGTAAAGATAAGTAGGGCTTTTGAGGCACCAGGTGACAAATCCAAAAATAATGTATTAAAAGAATTATCTTTATTAAATAGACATGATTATAAAAGACCTACAATTTCCTTACATATGCTAAAATCATCCTTGTAGCATGATATCTCCAATAACATCACTCTACTCCATAGAGTGTTTTAATACATTGTTTATGTTTGGATTTGTCACCCGGTGCCTCAAAAGGCCTACTTATCTTTACTGCTTTAGTGTCATTCCCATAGCACTGGGTAATCAGAACGATGTCTCCATTAAAGTATGCCATTTGCCTGACCTGTGGAAGAAGGAAGGAAACCCACTGCTATCAGGTAAATATGTAAGAACAGATAGAAGAGGACAGATGACTAAGGTCAACCATAAACAAATCTAGGCAAGCAGTAGGCCTGCATGATAACATCATACTTTTCTTATAATTTGCTGACTATGCCAATACTTTGACCTATAATATAAAAACATTCCATTGATATGTAGCTTAAATACTAGACATAGAATGCCAGGAGGATACCATAGCAAGAACCACTACAGACCACAGGGATACGAGACCAGGCAAAAGCAATAGGGGCTGGAGTACAAAACCAATAGATGTGAGCAAACAAATATTACTGTACATGCTAGGTAGATACCAGCAAAGAGAAAAAAAAATAGGTCCTTGTCTTTTAAACAGGGCACTGGCCATCTTAATATCCTTTTAAAGTACCATATCTTTACATATTCCCCTTTTACCATTAATAATTTATAGGAGGAAAACTGTGTAATAGAAAACCATGGTCCTTAAAGGACAACTTCAACTTTAGTAAAAATGTCCTTTAAAAAACCTGAGCATACCTAGGATAATACCTTCCTAAGTGACCTGCTGTTCTTTCCTCCAGCAACGTCCCGGCCATGCCCTTTTCATACTGCACATGCATGCCCTAGCCGCATTCACTCCCATGATAAACCATATTCCAATGGACCATTGGAGGGTACAATCAGTACGGCTTACCCAAAGGAATGAATGAGGCCATGGCATGCATGCACATTATGAAAAAAGCCCGGCTGAGACCTTACTGGACGAAAGATTGTTGGGTCAGAGAGGAGGTTAAATATTATTACAGGTGGGCTGCATTTAGAGTGGTGGGGGATTTATTAAAGGAGAACTTCACTAAAGGTGTCCCTTTAAATTAGGGCTGTGGAAATTGATGATTAATTTTTCAATTAATTGTTAAACTTTTTGATCGATTAAAATTATTTTGATCGCTAATGAAAACACTCACCTCTCCGCCGGCTTCCGGGAGTCCAGTAGGCGATCCGGTGACGTCACGGATATTGACGTCACCGGACTCCTACCCCCTTCCCCAAGTGGCTCAGTCGGCTAAAGAACGCAAGGGGGAAGGAGTCCGGTGACGTCGATGTCCGTGACGGCTAACGAAGGGAAGGGGGAGGAGTCCAGCGACGTTGATGGACTCCTCCCCCCTCCGTTAGCCAACGGAGCCACTTGGGCCCGTGAGTTTGCCCAAGAAACTTTCTGCACGAGTGCCAGCCAAGGCATTGGCCTATACACATACAGCACAGCAATGAAGTAATAAAATGAACTAGGATCCCACTAATCCAGCACGTTATTATTCTGAGTTGCCCCATTCAAGCAGCGGCCATATTGAGTGGGGCACGTGAGATTAATAATGTGCTGGATTAGTGGGATCCTAGTTCATTTTATTACTTCATTGCTGTGTATAGGCCAATGTAGTTGGATCTGTATGTGCGTTATAATTAATCGAAATGAAATCGATTTAAACAAAATTCCGATTAATCGAACACAAAAATTTTAATCATTACCAGCCCTACTTTAAATATATGTATGGGCAAAAGAGAAAATCATATTTAGAAGATTTCTCTAATACATGCACATTTACCCATGATTTGTCTCTTTGAAAACACTGCAAGCACAGAAAAATACCAGTTGATCTCCCATAAATTTAGTGAGCTGCTAACATCCTGTAGTGCATTGGACCGCAACAGATGAAAAAACGTGCATGACCCTTTTTTTTTTAACAAAGCATATGCACAGTGGTGTGGAACAGCACGTTGTGCATTGGACCATACTGTACTGTACTGTGTTTCCTTTTTGCATAAATTGTAAAATAAACTGTTCGCTTACAGTTCCTCTAAGCAGGTTTAACTGTATTGAATGTTTTGCTGGAGTTCCACTTTAAGGATTAATTTAATGGAATGTTTGCATAAGATAAAAATAGAATGTGTCCCTGTTAAGCGGTTTCATCTTGGAACACACTCATTTTGTGGTCTGCATTCAGTGGAAACTGTATGTTTTCCACCTCTCTAGACATCTGTGCCATCCATCTGACAGATACCCAGTGAGAGGTTACATGAATATCCACTCGACAGGCCTGCCAGAAAATTGAACTAGCTTTTGTTGAAGCCGTACATGTACCGTCATTTCTATTACTTAACTATATCCTTATTTCCTTGGGCAGGAGGCACCCAGACAGTTGCCTGTCCCAAGAGTCTTGTCAAGGCTGATCTGGTAAGGGTGCACTGACTTAGCTATCTATACTGCCGGAGAAGAGTATACATTAACGCTGTATAAAATATGCAGGGACTTCTTTCCTATTTGATATTAAAGCTAAAGCAATTCTACTCCCATATCAAATTGATCAGCTCCAACACAAAAGCAAATGACAGACAGGATATATTGATTTATATAACTACAAACTTGTTTGGGATTGACAATCTGTCTGGCATTTTTAAGCTTGGCACATAATGGCTAATTGTAGTGCTTTCATGGATGAAAAACATTGGGAATGTATAGTCTGTTTGCAAGTTCTATTAAAATAGACTTCTACTTATTTTGCTCCGTTATAGAGGATCATGGGGAACACGTATAAATAAATGTAATGGTTCATATTGCAGACTCAGTGTCATCACTCTGCGAAGTTGCTCTTGCAGTCGCCTCCCATGCTGCATGTGCTGTAAAAGGCTCCTCTTGCATTGTCGTCTTCTCACTACTTGGGCCCCTGTGACATTTTCAAATTTTGTGTAGAACTACTAAAATCACTGGTTGAGTTCTGCACACACCAGGCTTCATTGCGCAGAGTGAGGAAGGGGATTGCAAAAGGGATCGTAAAGTGTGGGATTGTTACTTTAGGGATGTGCTAGCGATTAGAAACTTCAGTAAGGAATACACGGTTAGAAATTCGAAGGAACTAAATATATTTCGTAATGTTTGCTAGACTTTCTATTCGCTTATGGGGTCAAATTGATGAACAATTTTGACCGCAGTGATGAAAAATTTCTAGTTCAGGAAACTCCATTTCTTCCAAAATCGATTGTTAAATGAAAATGAAATGAAATTTCGAACGTCAATCGGCAAGTCTCTTATGGTATTTTTGATATCCTGTTTTAGGGTGTCTCCTTTCCCTAGCAAGTCCTATGGAGCCACCCGTGTGTGTGCTAGTAAGCTTTGTGTGTCTCCACAAGCTGCAAATTGTGGTGTAGTGAATCCACAGGTTCTTACAATTAAAATAAAAACTGAAAGATTCCACCCCAATATTGTGGCTCTGTTTGGCTTTCACGGTGTTGAAATGCCAGTTACTATATTGTTTTTACTATGGACAATTTACTACAAAACAGAATTTTAGTCTGGTAGCGGTTTATTGAAAAATACCTGTCTCTGGCTAGATCTTGGAAACTTACTATACAACATTTACTGGAAAAAAAAGTATTTAATTATTTTTAGATGTCTACTGAAAACAACCGTCTCCTGCTATATCTTTCTATACATTTTCATTTACATGATTTCTTTAAATTCTATCTACAAACACTTTTTTTCAGTAGAGAAGGGGTTAAATCCTTATAAGGTTTGAACTGATGTCTGAGTCTTCATTGGGGAGATTCAACCTGCCCTACAGTTGTTACTAGAACAGAAGGTGAGGGGAAATCTTCCAATGGGAACACGTTTAGTGACAAGTGTCAAAGAAGTGACTTTCCTTTACTTTGGAGAGAAAACAATGACACATTTTTTGAAAGTGTATTTCTACTTTTGTAGCCAAATTGGGATATATCCTTCTTTATACAGTATTTGCTACATGTTCCCATTCACACAGCATCACTTTAAAGAAATCTGCTTTTTTTATATGCCGTTTTCTGAAGACGCCAGGCCTGAAAAAGTCTACTTAGTTCTTCTGTTCTGTAATATTTATGAGGGGCCTGAGTAGCTGTGTTTTCCATAATTAATCCAGTTTACACGGTGCTGGCAAATTTCTTTATCAGTTGTTAACTAGATGTACATGGCTGTCTGTTCTAACAAAGGGTTAAAGATCTTTGGAGGGACATTGGAGGGATTTATCAAAACTGGAACAGACAGAGTCTTGAGCAGTTGCCCATAGTAACCAATCAGCTCCTCTCTTCAGCTTGTTTTGTTAAGCTTTGGAAATGAAAGATAGTAGCCGATTGGTTGTCATGCACAGCTGCTCCAGATTTTGTCTGCTCTGCATGTTAATTCACTCTCAGTCTTGTCCCTCCATTCTGTCCCCATTGCCTCTTTTCAAAGAAGCTGCCCATAGAGTCCTACGTATAATCCTGCTCCAAATAAACAACTAAAAAGATAGGAAATATATTTTTGAAATCATTTTTAGTTATGCTGTATGAACGAGAACAAATATCAAACATATAGTGGGGGTTTCTCAAATTTGACTGTAAAAGGTAAAAAATTACCCTAACCATTCACTAGCTTTCCAAAAGAAAAAACACATGTTCATAATAGATAGCCTAAGTACCTGTCACCACATCCTAGTATTGTGGTATGGAGTGAACTGTACTCTGAGTGCCAATTGTTGTTGCCAATTAAGCAGTCATGCTTGACGTACACTTAACGTCTATATGTCGCTATAAGATACACTATAAAATACACTGTATCCACCAAATGTTCCACGACTTCATTTTTCTGGTGTAAATCGTTTGTAAAATTGCGATCATCAGTTCTGGTGCCTGAGTCTAAAGGGTGTGATGTGCAAGGTTACATACAAACATGCATGTAAAAATAGCTCACATTGATAATATTTATATCTAACGTACATATAAAAACTTCTAGAAAAAATATATTTTCTAACACTAATTCTGAGAATTAAAGTGGACTATTTGGAAAAAAAATGAAAAAAATTATGAGAACTTTGCACCCCTAAAGTACCCCTAAAGTACTTGCAAAGTCATAATGTTTCTCAATATTAGTCTGGATTAAAGGAACTTACATAATATGATTAAAAAAAGAAAACATTTCAAGTTTAAATTAACATCTTCTACTTGCTTCTTAGCCTTTTATTTACTTCACGTTCTCTCCCTTAACACTGCTTTTGTACAATGATTGGGAAATCCAATTTTGGTTTTAGCAACTACCCACTTGTGGAAGCAGATGCTTTAGCAGGACCACTCTGATAGCAGTGCTCAATGACTACCATTACATATTAAAGGCTGCTTTCCTGCCCTCTGACCAATATGAATTAAACAGGGGGAACCAGTTGAAGTGTATTCTCCTTTTCTTTTTCTATCATAAAGACAAGCCCATTGCTATGTAGTTTTATGCCCTAATTTAAAAAAATTTCTTCGCGCTACCCCCCTACAGAATCAGGAGTATGACTTACCGCCACTGGCAGATAACACATTTCTGCTTAGGACAGAACTGTGTAATGATTTGGGCTACTACATGGTTATGGAGAATACTAGCTAACTGGCATGCTGAAAAAATATTGGACAATGAATACCAATATCCACCTACAGAGACTTCACACAACATGGTGGACTCCTAGCAGGGCAAGGTGATAGACACTTTTAGGATGCTTCAGTATGAGAAAATGAACTGCAGTACTCTCACCAACAGTGGAAATACCAGTTTTTCCAAAGAATACATTTAAAACTTAAAGTGACACTAAAGACAGGAGTGAAATCTTAAAAATGCATTAAAAAAAACAACTATTAACAAAAATGTACCTTGTTTGCATATTACTCAGCACCAATTCAGAGATGATTTGAGGATCTACAGCTGACACTCTCCTTCCTTCTGGCAGGTGGCTACTTTTGTTCCCCATGGTCCCTGAGTGTGATGTAAAGTAGCCACCACTCCAAACTTGCTCCCGTGATGGACAATACAAATTAGTAAACTAAACGTGAGATTGTGGTCAGTTACGGGAGCAAACTTGGAGCAGTGGCTACTTTACAACATACACAGGGACCATGGGGAACAAAAGTAGCCACTCTCCAGAAAAAGTCAGCATGAATTCATTTGAGGATCAACAGCTGAGTGATGTACAAATAAGGTACATTTTTGTTAATAGTTAAGGTACCTGAATGCAATTTAACTCCTGAGTTTAGTGCCACTTTAAATCTAGATAAATACCAAAATAAGTAAATATAATAAATAAAATAAGTTCTTCTGATTCAAGAAATGGGAGGACATTACTTTCTAAAAATGAGAAACATATGATTTACTAAGCCTTTATAAAGCAGCATAAATAAGACTATGTACACTTACAATACCTCTAGGCTTGATGGGTGTGAATGCATAATTTATGCTAACAGTTGCTTCTATGTACAGAATGGATTACAACTTGTCAGAATAAGGACTAGTCAGCAATCAAAGCATACATTCCACCCTCTCTGAATCTCTGCATGTTCCAATCAGCTAAGTGCTATGGTATTCCAACTAAAAATAAAGGTTACTTTCCATCTGGGCTAAAAGAAGGGAGATTGCACAGGCTGTCTGTTTTCTGCCTAATGAAGAATGATCTACTATTAAAATAATTAGCGACACTAGAGAGTAAGTAATAAACAAAGCCTGGCGCCAAAATACCAACATCCCGAGGATTATTTATGGAACAAAAGATGTGTTTCTGTAATCTGTAGAGATGAATCTTCAAAAAAAATATGGCTTCATTTTAAACACAAATAATTGGTACATGTTAACAATTTTGATGGTGTGATTATATGGTTCTACCTGTATACACAGGAATGATTGAGTACAGCAAAATAGCTATAAGTGTTCTGCTAATACAACAAAAAAAACGTACTTGAAAAAAAATTATTAGTCACCTATGTCCATCAAGGAGACATTAAAAGTGTTACGTTCTTTGTAAACTGTTTTTTTAACTGAATAATCATAGAGGGACATAACTGTAATCTATTTAAATTGCTATGAAGAATACTCAAAGTCCATATTAATTACCTCTACAGATCAAGAGAACACTGGACTAACATGACCTTATCATTATATTCCGCTTAGCATTCATTTATATTTTATTCAAAGCCAGCTTAAATGTTAATCTTTATTTGAAATGTGCAAGCCAAATGTTCAGCCTTGAAAATGAATTAGGTTAAAATGTATGTTTGAAAACATGCCAATACAGTACTAATGGGAATTCCTAAATGCCATCTGATGGTACTATATTGAAACTTGATTTACGGAATTATTAAACAAAACAAAAAAAGGAAACAATGTGTAAAACTGCAAGGCAACCAACCAGAAATCAGCTTTTCCCTGTTCAGAGATGGCAGATTAAAAAAAGCTGAGTTCTGATTGGTTTCTGAAATGTAGTGAAGCTACTGCCTTTGGTTTTTAGCCTTTAAACCCATTTGTGTATAATGCCTATCACAGGATTGTAAATTGGCCAATAGAGATTCAGTTGACCATCAGTTGATGATGCTCTTACCTTCAACTTGTCATATCGGTCAGCAAGAGCAGCCACCTGATGATCTCGATGCCGGCCGACCAGTTTACACAAGGCACATATAAGTTGGTCATCTGTAACACAGTACATGTTCACCTTTTCATCCTCATGCTCTAGACACATTAACCCTCTGATATGCGAGTCAGGGATAGGTTCAATTAAACGATGACCAGTGAATGGTTTCTTATTTGGGTGAGTTGCCTTCAAGCAGTCATCACAGTAGGACACTTCACAGGTCACACATGTTTTTATGGCCTCTCGTGCCTGGTCCTGGTCACAGAACTGGCAGAGTACTTTCTCACTGGATGTCATACTGTTGTTGGTATCGTATGCCCGCTCACGGCGCGTCTCGCTAGGGGAATTAGGCCCGCTCACAGATGCTTTCTGAAATCTGTCGATGATGTTCTGCAAAGTCACGTTCCGCTTGAGTCCTTCTAAGCCACGCTTGCTGAGTGTGATGACATAACGACAGGTGGGGCACTGGAAGGCGTTAATAGATTCCACGGATTCGTTGTTGGCACAGTGGGAGACCAGGATGCGATGCGCACAGTTGAAACAGAGGCTGTGAGCGCAAGGCAGCAGCAGTGGATCCTCAAACAGCTCCAGACAGATAGGGCAGGTCAGTTCAGACTCCAGTGTTTCCATCTTCAAGCAAAGCTTTCCTGTGTCGTCAGCGAAATCCAGGGAAGCTGATCAGCTATCTGGAAGCAAAATGTAAAGTTTGATTAGTCGAGAGGGATCAACCATGGGGGGTTGTCAACTTGATTAGCAATACAATCACATTTGTTTGAATTAAGTCCGCAAGATACCCAGAGTAGACACTCGCTCCGCTGGCAATTAACTTTCTTATTGTTCACACATATTTTTGCCAGGCTAATTGAAAAAACTAAACAAATTGTTGCCACAATTACACCGCTGTCTACTTATACGCAAGAGTTTAAAATTGACCTAAAAAGAATAAAAGGTGCGGGTGCAACACCAAACTTTGTACAAGTGGCTGATTTTTTTATTTTTATTTCTGTGCATAAAAGACTGGAAATTAATTTAAAATAGCATAGAAACTATGAGATGCAAGGAACCTAAAAGGGACTAAAGGAATGTCTTATGTATTCTTCCAAATTGATTTGTCTAGTAATGCAAACTGAAGACAGGACTGACATATCTCCTTTGTTAGATACAAGATAAGCAATCCTGGATGGAAAACTATCATCAGCTACATTATGCAGGAAAATACCCCTATATAAAAACATTCATATGCCTTGCTATCTGTCTAATTCACACCTGGATCATCTTCGGTCTCCTTCCGCCTAACGTCAACACTTAAGAAGTCTAACTTGCTGTGAAAAGCTGTCTTACAAGGGTAACCTGGAATTACTGAAGCTGCAATTCCTGCTCCACTTTCCAGTCCGAGCGAGAGGAATGGCGTTGTCGAGTCGCCCTACACGGCTCTCCCTGCCTCTGCTCTCGTCATGGGCTCACTGCTGCCTTGGGTAGACAGGTCGGTGAAGCAGAAGCAAAAATGATGCTTCACACTCGCTGAGATGTACCACATTCACAGGCTTTGTTGTCCAGGTCCATGGACAGTTTTAGCCAGCACAGCTGCAACACTGTACACTGTGAAGTCTGTGAACTCCCTCTGAATGTGCAGTGAATCATGGAGAACACAAAACAAAATGAAGAATGCAACAAAACTATGGGTCATTAAGGCTTATACTCATTAGCAGTAGCTTGAGAATCAAAACCCGCCCACTGAATGACTTCACTCAAATTCAATTAGTGTGTTTTTTATAGAAACAGATTATTTTCACAGTCTTACATAAGCCCCGGGCAAAGAAACATATTAACAAATCAAGGCCTAGCATATGTTTATTCATTTAAAAATGTATTGAGGATGCTCCATGTAGGACAGAAAACTGTTATCGTTAACTAAATGATGTTGATAAAGCAAAGGACTGTAGCATCCAGTTAATAGCAGCACAATTAAAATAGTCATGATTTGCATAACTTTAAATCTAAACGCCAAGCAAAAGTTAACCAACATTCACACCTGAGCATTTTATCACCTGTTTCCTAAAGTGTGACATTGCTCAACGTGAAGAATCTCATTGTATTTAATGCTATCTGTTCACACCTCAGTGTTGTGTCGATTGTAGTTTGAAGCTCTAGAAAGTGTATGAGCAGCTACTTAGCCAGAAGCATGAGCTTTTGGCCTATGCATGACTGTGCATCGTATTTTTGTGAGGGTTGCCATGAATCAGCCCATTCATTTAATTGGGCTGCCCTACACATGACAAACGTGGCAGAGAAGTTCACCGCAGCAGTTTGATCTATGAGCGTCATGTGTCAATGAATGGCCAGATGAGCATTTTGCCTACACATTTGGTGGGGTGCTATTAACAAGTAATGGTGCCGCAAGCACGTCACACGTTGTTCCTGCATTGTGTTCATACGCACAGCAAGTGTGACGGGCCCTTACAGACTTTAATGGGATAACCTGAAAAACACCAGAAAATCGCACATAGCTTGAGTTTATTGCACAGTTTTACACCTGTCTCCTACTACTAGTAATTATCTTTCCATTGGCTAAAACAAATATGTTCAAGCCTGGAAATGCTTGAAAAACTTGAATGCTATTGCTCAAGTTAAAATGGGGACTATATACAAGGGAAAAAAACATATGTGAACTGTCTTATCTGCCAAAAGGATTTAAAATTCTATCTAGCCACTTTTTGATAGATACACCTCTGCCAGTCTGCATAGACAGGAGGTAGACAGCACTTTCCAAGTTCATCTGTTTTGCCCCACTACAGCCTTGGCCTAAAGTCCTAAGAACATATGAAATGTCAAACATTATTTTCATGAATGCTGGTGCTTTTACCCCACCCCGTTCTTTGTTAACTGTGGTGTCACAGACGATAAAAAAGCTGTTTCGCCACAACGTACATCCAGGGCGAGAGTATTAACTTGCACTCCTGCCAACAACTGGTGAGAACAGCAGCTTATAACAATACTTCTGTTGAATGTACACCACGTACTTGGATTCCCATTGAAGATTTAAATGATGTAATCAGGAAATATGGACTATAATGACAGGCAGTGGATATAAAGGTGCAGTCATACCTTTGTGTTTTCATGCATTTTGAAGCACTCTTAAAATTAATTTAAAACATATGATGAATCATGTACCATTCTTCTAAACGGAACCATTCTTGTCCTTTTGTTTAATGCAGTTTGGATAAATGTAGTTATTTATGGGATGTTTAGATGATCATTGATGATCACCCACCATTTTGTATAAACCTTAACCATTTTAGATTTGATGTCAAAACTTGGTACAGGAAAGAATTCTACCTAGTCATCTGGATCCACAATGATATGACATTGGTGCCACCTGGGAGATCTGAACCCTTCTCACCTTATCTCAAGAAGAACAGACCGGATCTATGCAACTAAGGAGACTAGCCAGTGATATCAGTACTTGATCCTAATTTTGCTTTGCCACATGAGGGTTGGCAGTCTTCTGGCTTGTAAGCAGACCCCCACATGTGTGTAGATAGATTCAAAATATCCTCATCTCCATGACATAAGGGAAAGGTGTTCTGTTGCTCGCAGAAGAAAATGAAGCAGGGTTAAAAACACTGTTTGAGATTTTAGTTCAGTGCACAGGTTTCAACACAAAAGTTTGGGGTTTGATAAGGAGTTGCGCAAATAGCGTGCAACATAAAAATTTACAACTGCCACCGTTTTATGCTATAGGGTCTTGGCTTTCAGAAAATATATAATGTTTGGGGGTTTTAAGTAACTGTCAGGCCTCAAATGTGGATTATAACATTTAAAGAAGAAAAATGAAAAAGGGGCCTCGGTCATGAAGGGGTTAATGCAAGCACCACATCTAAGTACTGGTAAGATTCAATATAATAAATGTTTCCTCTTAGATTCACAATGTATCTGCATATAGCTAGAAAGTCTGCAAATCTGCTTTACTATATTAGAGTGTATTGGAATATTGTCCATGTGGTGCCGAAAAAAACTCTGAAACTTTGTGATAATACTAACATTAATTAACTTGGGTGTATATAAATAATAATTTACTATTTACTGTATAGTCTGGAAGGAGTCAAACATTCTTCTAACATACAATTACAAATGATTATAACACCACAACTCACTTTGAATGAAACCTGGTTAGAAAATACTAATACAGTCATCAAGTTACAATAGCTATATCAAGAATATGTTCAGATCAACGAGAAATTGTAAGAATGTAGCAAAAATGACTGAAGAAAAATATAGAATCAAAAGAGAAATAGCTAGCTATGGGGAGAACTTGATGACCTCAATTTGTAGTAACATAAAGGGTTTTCATATAGATCAAACCACTATCTTGTTAGGAGACAGAGCTAAAAATATTATAATCATCAGAGGATCTGTCCTACCAACCAAGCACAAAAGGAAAAAAGTAGAAAGGCAAAATAACGTTGCATGCACTACAGGATGGTAGGAGAACACAGCACTTAAAGTACATTTATACAAAAACAAAAAAGTCCCAAGCTAAACTAGTAGGCACCATAAGGTGCCAGACCGTACCCTCCCCATTGCAACTATTCTCTTGACAAACTGCCACATCAAGGATGGAGGTGAGTCTAAGCCAGGATTGGACAAATGCCAGGAGCCCGGTAGCCAATGCTCCTTAAAAATTACAGCTGGCGCCCAACGTTTGAGGTTGCATGGTAGAAAAGTCACTTGCACCCCAATAAGAATTTCAGTCAATGTTATTTTCTACCCTGTGACACTGATCTGCAGAGGCATCTGCTGTCATCTCAGCACCCACCCATTATCTTGGGTTATACCCGGTCAGGAGTGTGATGCGATCTACTTGAACAACTTTTGAGGTTTTCTCTGGTGGCTAGCTCCTAAAGAAACTATGGTGGCTCCTGGATTGGACAGACTGGCTATTAAATTTCATATTATTTTGTCAAACCTTATTTGTATAGGCTTAGACCTATAGGTCTAAGCTGATAGAAATAGTGACTTATAGAAAGTCTGCTGATGACAGGCACGTTCACAGCGCCAATGCACCTTCCTAGCAGATGTGCGTAGCAGTGCAATGTGTGGCAACGTACTAACGTGTTGTGGTGCGCTGCGTAAGAACTAACTGTGGGCAGATTTTGTAAATCACAGGGTAGGTATTCTTCACTATTGCTAGTTTAAACAAAAGTGGTTAAACGCGGAAAACAAAAAATGTCAGGACTAAATCTAAAACTTGGTTCTGCCATGCAGTTTAAGCGATAGTGCAACAAATATGACATTCTAAACAATAATTATCTTAATTGATATAAACTCAGATGTGCAAAAGAAAAAGGAAATTATCTATTTTACCCTCATTCAGCTTCACATTGTTTTTAAACAAAAATAAATTCAACCAATTATCAAATGGCTTAACAATTTTCTTTTCAACTGCAAAAGTTTATTTGGCCTGTTAATTGCACATTAGCTTTTGTTTTTAGGCCCCTGGTGCTTTTATTAGCTTTCGCTTGCCCTTCTGCCTTTAACGACAATACCTGATGCTTCCTGGTATTGGAGGAGTTATATGGTTATTATTATTATTATACAGGATTTATATAGCGCCAACAGTTTGTGCAGTGCTTTACAATATAAGGAAGACATTGCCTGGTTCTCAGTCTGCGTACTGAGATACAGTCTCTGTGGCTTTGCAAAGTCTGCTTGTTGTGTAATGCTTTATTTGTGTATATTTTCAATAAAAACTGGCATGCTAAAAAAAAAAAATAAAAAAAAAAATAAGGAAGACATTACAATCACAATACAATTCAAGACAAGATGGTAAGGAGGGCCCTACCCGTGAGGACTTACAATCTAAAAGGGAGGGGCGACATTTGTCATATGTCACATTTTCTAGATACTGTAGATTGGTTTGCATGTAAATAAATTAAAAATAAAAATAAGGGGATGTGAAATGAAGAAAAGAAAAAAGGGTTCCATACTGGATAATATAATTTCAGGTCTTTACCACAGAGTTACCAGAATACAGTATTTTTGCTATAGTGGTCCTTGCAGTAATTCTGGAGCTCAATTCAGGAATTCTTTAACCAGTTGACATCCGCGGTGTTAAACCCCCTTCCCATCCAGGCCATTTTTCAGTATTCAGCGCTGCGCTACTTTGACTGACATTTATTCAGTCATGCAACGCTGTACTGAAATGAATTTTATACCCTTTTTGGGGACAGATAGAGCATCGGTTTTTTAACAACGGGCGGACGGCAAGTGGTTAAAGACCACATTTAAGTCACGCAGGGCCCTCCTTAGCATCTTGTCTTGAATTGTATTGTGATTTTAATGTTCTCCTTATATTGTAAAGCGCTGCACAAACTGTTGGCGCTATATAAATCCTGTATAATAATAATAATTACTGTATGTATGCCATAAAATATAATCCATTACATCTAATTTTAAATAGTACCCCAATCTGTCTTTAGATCATCCTTCTGTAATTCTCTGCACAGCAGGACTGTTATATGCTGCTTTCCTATAGTTCTGTTTTAACTGACCCTCAGTCCCCCTCAGTTGCCTAAAAAACCCAAATGGAGGTTCCCGGCAATAGATGAGCTCCTATACTCACCACTCTAGTGGTCCAAGTCTCCTACTGTCACTCTGGTCCAGGGTTTTAGTCTCCATTAGACCCTTCAGCATTTGTCACTTCTGGGAGTGTTGGATGCCCTGCCATAACCTGTGGTTTTGTCCTCTGACCCTTACATCACTGCTGAGTTCTGTAGCGATCCATCTGACACTACTGGAAGTGTTGAATACCGTACAGTGTAATGGAGGCTGGTGTGCTGGAAGGGAGGGAAGGTAGGAGACACGGGCCACTGAAGAGGTGTCTATATTATCTCTTCTATTAGGGGACCGACAGGGTCACATTAAGGTGTTGCTTTTACTGTATTGTCTACTGCCCTGATCAAAAGCAGCAGGGACTGCAGCAACATTCTGGAAATTGGCATTTGCAGTGAGCGAAGTATTTCCATGAGAGTGTTCAGGCAGTGGTGATTGGCCACAGAGTGCTCAATTGCAGAAGCTAGGGGGAGGTGTCACATGTTCCTCTGTAACTGGAAGTACCAGCTGTGCTGACAGATAGGAGAGATTGGGCACCTAAGGGTACCAAGTATAGGTTTACTTTAAGACAGGGGCGGACTGGGCCGGGGGGCAGGGTGGCAATTGCCCCCCGGGCCTCTCCGATGCCGTCACGTACGGCCCCCGTGACCCCCCACTGTCGCCGGCATCCGATGCGGCATCTGTGATCATTAAGACAACAATAGATTTTTCACATTGGTATCAAACTATTTAGATAAAAATCAATATTATTTAAAGAAGAACTCTAAGATTTTTCAAAGGTAAGCCTTGCAATTATGCCACCCCCACACTGCAATGGTTAACTGCTCCTTTTTCTTTAGGGGCTATAATAAAGAAGATATACTTACCCAATCCTCAATCCTGCAGCAGTGACCGTTCATCTCTCTCTCCCTGCACTCCGACTGTGGTATATCCCTTGGTACCTTCCCATCTAATACACCGTATTAGACGTAATTACATCACGGATCCTAAGACCACCGGAGCCCGGGGAAGGAGAGGCTGCATAGACCGGTCTAGCAGAACAAGGATCAGGTGAGTATGTCATTTCTGTTGTATTTTTGCTAACTAGACAAAACAAGCAGTAGCCCCACTGCAAGAGTTAACTTTTGAAATTCCTGGAGTTCCGCTTTAAATAGTCACTCCACACAAAAGTAATTTAGTCAAAGGCATAGGCTGATGTTATGAGTCTTGCTTTTTGCTAATCTCTTGTGGACTCTAGAGGGTTTATTTCTCAATCATAGTTCACACCTTGCAGTTCCGGTCTTTGAGCTACATCTGGAATATCCGTACACTTTATTCCCTTGTAATAAGCACAATAAAAGGTGAAGCTCTGGGAACTATGTATTTATGCAGCTCTGTGGAAAGGTATATATTTGACGGCGATTTAATCAGATGCTTCTTATAATAATAATAATAATAATAATAACAATAATAATAATAATAACAACAATAATGAATTACAGTAATCCTCAAAAACAAATATTAACACCTAAAACAAACTTTATAAACAAGAAAATATAAATACTGTAAGAACTGCTTACACTACACATTACATAGATTGATATAATAGATCTATTAAAAGTGCCACCGAGGAAGACTGATGAAAATGTAAACTGAAGTTTGAATGTTCTTTACACAAGATACATTGGGCTCTGCCATACACTTTGTATAACAGACCCTACTCAAGTACTGCCATCTGTTTCTACCTCCTCGTCATACTCTTCCACACTGTGCTGTAATTAATAATACTCCAACAAGAAGAAACTAACCTTTCAATCAAAGAGAACATGCAGTGTATTTATAATCAGGCACTAGAAAGCCCAAGCTTTAAACAGCACTATTTAATCAGATGCTTCTTATAATAATAATAATAATAATAATAACAATAATAATAATAATAACAACAATAATGAATTACAGTAATCCTCAAAAACAAATATTAACACCTAAAACAAACTTTATAAACAAGAAAATATAAATACTGTAAGAACTGCTTACACTACACATTACATAGATTGATATAATAGATCTATTAAAAGTGCCACCGAGGAAGACTGATGAAAATGTAAACTGAAGTTTGAATGTTCTTTACACAAGATACATTGGGCTCTGCCATACACTTTGTATAACAGACCCTACTCAAGTACTGCCATCTGTTTCTACCTCCTCGTCATACTCTTCCACACTGTGCTGTAATTAATAATACTCCAACAAGAAGAAACTAACCTTTCAATCAAAGAGAACATGCAGTGTATTTATAATCAGGCACTAGAAAGCCCAAGCTTTAAACAGCACTGTATCAGTTATCTGAGAAGGCCCTTTGATGTGGATAGATCAGCTTGAATACTCACCGATGGATCTCGCCAAACTTCTTTTAGTTGGAGCATTGTGCAAGAAGGGAACCAACCAACCAAGGGCTGACAGGTCAGGGGTCTTGATGGTTGCTGCTACTGATACACAACGAATCCTTTTGCTAAGCAGGGGTAGCTAATGCGAGACTGCTGACATTGGATCACAACAGGAAAATCTGTGTTACAATGCCAGGAAAGTCAGCTCCACCCAATCACCTCCGCCAAAAGTTCTAGCAACCTCACATCAGCTAAAGATAGAGAGCCCTTTTCTCCAGAAGTGCTGCTGAAACAGAATGAAAGGCAGCGCAGGATAAGCTTCTTTCGGTACATCTCTAACCTGTTTGTGGGCAAGATCTAGTAATAGAGATGTGGAAAGTAGGATAAGCTCAGCTTTCTCTGTAATTAATCCATAGCTGAATGAAACTCCACAGTTCCCATGAATGCAGCAGGAAGCTGACCTGACACTGGCACAATACTTTACATATTAAGCAATGCAAACCTAGCAATGTCCAAACATGTACACATAGAAACAGCAATAAAAATGGATTGTTAACAATATAACATATAGCCAGCTGCAATACAATATAAAATTGCAGTCTGTTTCAATATTAATTTGTTAAGCTCAACCTTTATTCATGGTAGACCAGGGCTGGACAAATGCCAGGTAACCAAAGCTCCCTAAAAAATTACACTAGTCATACACATGATGAACCGGCTGAACAACATCCTTCAATCAGGAAATCGAAGGAGCCGGATGGAAAATCAGCTTCCATCACTGTACTGATAGCTACTGAATTCCATATTGCCCTCCTCTGTGGTAGACCCAGCAATGCAACAAACCACTGTATGGCTGTACAGCAGGCACTGTGTGTTGCCCTGATTTGCCACCAGCGCCCCCAAGTACCAACTTTTTGAAATTCAGTATTTGCATAAGACACAATTCTCTTCAAAAACTGTCCATTGGTCTCTCAGGTACCAAACCATAAGTGAGTGATCACAGATGGCTGACTACCTCCAGGTCAGTATAAACAAGTCACTTATTTATGTCCTATAATTAGCACTAGAAGGGAGTTTTTACATTTTATTTATGGTTCTTTTCCAGGTGCCAACAGAAGTTACTTTCAACTGTAACTTTTGCGTGACCTTTTGACCACCTCTAAACCATGCTGATCACCTTTGTAGTTGCAGGTATCTCTCAATATATAATTACACATATCTCATTATTTGTTCCACTGATTGCCCACATTTCACCCTACTGACTGGTATGTCTGACCATAGACACAGCTAAATAAGCATTTGTAAGTGTAGGTGTGCTTTCAACCACCATTTTGACATTACTTCACTTCTCATCACATTGTAATGTGAGTTTGGATGGTACAAAAAATGTATTCTTTCTACTGCTGCATCCTTCTACTGCTGCATCCTGCCCAGCACTGACCAGTGTTTGCCTCTGTAGTGCTCTAGCATCCTATGAAATGTAAATGTAATCACTAGCACAACCAAAGGGATCAGGTAAGCTCTTTTGTTAGCTGGGCATATGCATCAATGATGGCCATTATTCTGTATGACTGGGCTCAAGGCAGCCATTTCATGAGGCAATGAAGCGCCACAGGAACATAAACACACCACTGCCCCTAACCCTATGGTACGGCACGGCACAACACGGCAGTGAGATGTCCCAATATGTCTAGATTTGAGGTCTGTATTTTCATTTGAAAATTTGATGAAAAGGTAGAAGAATGGGGATCCTGGATGTTTATTTAAAGTACAGTTACCCTCTAACAGGATGTGTGGCTGATTGTTGATCTTTCAAGGACTTTATCGGGACACTCTTTCTGGGAACTCTCAGCTCCAATCAGCTCCCTTAAGCCACAGAAATGAAATCATGCAATGAAAAAACAGCCGTCTTTGTTTACAATAAGGAAACATTACACCCAACCAGTGATTTGGAGGATAAAAATTACCTTGTAAAATTTAAAAGACAGCATTAAGTGACTACTACTGCTTTATCTGTCTTCCATAAACATCTCTAAACTATAAATAAAAAAAATCTTCCTTTTTGTTACCTATATTTGCTAGAAGGAATATATCTTCTGTCAACTATTTTCACACCAGCCCATTCAGCTTTATTACCAAGCACCATTCCCTGAGAGTGCCGACATTATCAGGCAGTAAATTTTCAGCCCAACCTGCTCCTGTGTTTCCAAATCACTCAAGCCCTGATGAAGGGAGGTACCTGCCCCTCGAAATAAATTAGCACTTTCCTACTAAAAAAATGTGATCTATAAAATAAAATTACTCTACATCTACTTTTCTTTTGGTGTTCTAGTTTCCTTTCTTCTATGATAGCATTTGCTTGTGTCCACTTTACTTTAAAGGTAAAAAACTAAATGGCATATCCTAATACTTCTGTATATCGCTGAGAAATGTTTGTCAGCACTGCTTTATAGCCGTTTTTGATGATCAACACATAGGCAATATGTGCAGCCAGTACCTTTCAAAAGTCCGCAGCTACATGGTATATCAAGCAAATTGAATTAAAAATTCTTGGGTTTCACTCCATGAATATAAAGCATGAAGCTTGACT
>NW_017306390.1:521854-526504 GCF_000935625.1 Nanorana parkeri
CCTTCCCTTCAGTCTTGCACAGTTGTACCGGCTCCTCTCCTGATTACTCTGATTTCACTGCACACTGTGAGCTTCTGACAACGTGCATTAGAAGCTGCAGCAAGTCAGATAGAGCCCACCTCATTTCCTGGCTGGCAGACATCCAGCATCTTCTAGCACTTTCAATCCTAGCCTGATTGTCCCTGGTTTGCCCCTTTTATGTATTGGATTTCAGTTCTTTCAATCATGGTGCTTTAGCAGCACATGTGGGCAGGGACGGATTTACTCTCTCTGCTGCCCCAAGGCCAGGTTTCTCAATGTGCCTCCCTAACCGCCAACCCCACCCCCCCATAGAGAATGGCAGACCTGCAGGCTGCATACAAGTGATCTCGGCGACATCACATGTACAAAACAAGCGACGGCTTCCCCGCCGTACATATACATACATACATATATATATACATATACATACATATATACACATATACATATATACATACACACACACAGTATACATACAGTATATATATATATATTATACACACACACACTATATTGCCATAAGTATTGGGACACCCCCTCCAAATCATTGGATTCAGGTGTTCAATCCCCTCCATGGCCACATTTGTATAAAAATCAAGCACCTAGGCATGCAAACGCTTCTACAAACATTTGTGAAAGCATGGGTCGCTCTCACGAGCTCAGTGAATTCAAGCGTGGTACCGTGATAGACTTATTGCACAGGTGGCAACCTATCAGTGAAATTTCCTTGCTATTAAATATTCCACGGTCACCTGTTACCTGTTAGTGGTATTATGACAAAGTGGAAGCAACTGGGAACAACAGCAACTCAGCCACAAAGTGGTAGGCAACGTAAAATGACAGAGCGGGGTCAGCGCATACTGAAGTGCACAGTGTGCAGAAGTCGTCAATAGCTACAAACCTCCAAACTTCAGATTGGCACAACAACAATGCGTAGAGAGCTTCATGGAATGGGTGTCCATGGCTGAGCAGCTACATCCAAGCCTTACATTACCAAGTGCAATGCAAAGCGTCGGAAGCAGTGGTGTAAAGCACGCCGCCACTGGACTCTAGAGAAGTGGAAACGTGTTCTCTGGAGTGACGAATCACGCTTCTCTGTCTGGGAATCCGATGGACGTGTCTGGGTTTGGTGGTTGCCAGGTGAACAGTACTTACCTGACTGCAATGTGCCAAGTGTAAAGTTTGGTAGAGGGGGGATTATGGTGTGGGGTTGTTTTCAGGGGTTTGGCTTGGCCCCTTAGTTCCAGTGAAGGGAACTCTTAAGGCATCATCATACCAAGACATGTTGGTCAATTTCATGCTCCCAACTTTGTGGAAACAGTTTGGGGATGGCCCCTTCCTGTTCCAACATGAATGTGCACCAGTGCACAAAGAAAGGTCCATAAACACATGGATGAGCGAGTTTGGGGTGGAGGAACTTGACTGACCTGCAAAGAGTTCTGACCTCAACCCGATAGAACACCTTTGTGATGAATTCGAGCGGAGACTGCGAGTCAGGCCTTCCAGTCCAACATCAGTACCTGACGCAACAAATGCGCTTCTGGAAGAATGGTCAAACATTCCCATAGACACACTCCTAAACCTTGTGAACAGCCTTCCCAGAAGAGTTAAAGCTGTTATAGCAGCAACGAGTGGGCCAACTCAATATTAAACCCTACGGGCTAAGACTGGGATGCCATTAAATTTCATATGCGTGTAAAGGCAGGCGTCCCAATACTTTTGGTAATATATTGTGTGTATATATATATATATATCCCTTCTAAATTGTCTAAGCATCTCATTCCTCCACATAACACTTCTGGGGCTTGCTGACAGATGGCTTAGGCACTAGACAATTCAGGGCTGGACAAATCCCAGGAGCCACGTAACCAATGCTCCTTAAAATATACAGCGGGTGCCTTGAGGTTTTCTCTAGTTGTCGTCAATAAAGCGGACTCCTAAAAAATCCTGCTGGCTCCTGGATTGGACAAACTTTGTCCACCGCTGGCCTAATCTACACTATATGGAAATCAAGACATTTCAGGAGTGCTCCATAAACTGCTGAAGGGACAAAATTTGAAGAAAATTGTATGTGCTGCAAGCTTAAACAGTCAGCTGTTGGCTCAGTAGCTTTTATGTTACCATCAAGGAGGTGAGGAGATTGAGGGGGGATATGATCTCCATGTACAAAATGTTCAATGGTGGCAGCAACATTAGCGATAAACTGTTTAAAATTAACTCCATTACAAAAACTAGAGGCCACCACCTAAAATTGGTGGAAAAAAAATTCCAGCACAAGGGGCGAAGGGGGTTCTTCACAGTAAGATCAGTTAGGGTCTGGAACTCACTGCCACAGACAGTGATTTCAGCAAAGAATGTGGAATTGTTCAAGAAACTTTTGGACGATTTCTTAAGGGACCGTAATATACAGGGGTACAGGTACTCCTAGAATGAGATCCTAATAGGTTGGACTTGATGGACTAATGTCTTTATTCAACCTCAAATACTATGTAACTATCAGTTATCTTTAAATGTATATAAAAAGAATAGCAGATAAGTGAATTTTGCCAAGGATTATTAAACTTCTAATATCACAAGACATCTAGCTGCATTTCAACACAAATAGTTAAAGACTAACACTGCCCCTTTAAGTGACTGGCTATTGTATGGTCTCGACTGCTCCCAATTCTCTCTTTGTATCACATGCTTGGTTCACTGAAAGAAGAGATCAGGCCCATACAAACACGTACAAAAGAGAGCTAGGAGGAATCCTATGAACTGAATGAATATGAAACAGAAAAGTCTAGATCAGATGTTACAGCACAATAACCTCTCTCAAAGGGGTGGCACGTCTAGGAAAAGTGCTGCCACTGCCAGCCAGTGAAAATACTGTAACATCCCATAAGAGCCAGAGGTAATATTGTTTTTCCTGTGAGTCATTGTAACACTCCTTGTAGTAGAATGCTTGGTAGGTCACAGAATTGTTCATGCAGGGAAGGTAGGTCACAATATATGGACCGAAAATCTCACGGCAGAAGAAAAGCCTCTAGCTCAGCCAATGTTTCTTTTTAATTAGAACAGCAACGCTAAAGTATTTCTGAGATCGCCACACAGCAATCAGGTGGTAGAGAAGTCAATGTATATATGATTAATTAAATATGTGCACATATGGAGAATGAGAAAACACAATTTGAATTTCACTGGCATCTCAATGCATAGTCTATTTTTGAATGTACTTATATAGCACAACAATGAAAAAGTGCAAAGACCATACACATCAGTCTCTTCCTCCAGAGATGCTTCCAAGATAATGTCACAGGCATATAATCACACACTCTGGGACTCATGTGCGGACAAGTCTATTAACCACAAATGTGTTTCAGGGTTATCAAGGAAACCGGACCACCAATAGGTTCTTCCTACACTCCTTGTTTTTCTGCTGCCTCATAATTCCAAACTTTCTAGTTTTCATTACTGATCATAACCTCATGCATTTCCTGCTTTGAAACAGTAATCCAGGTATTCTAAGTGAGAGCAGTATTAAAGCAGAATTTTTTGAATATTAATATTCAGTACAAAAAAATCAGTACAAAATTGGTCTTCCAATGCTGCAACACCACCATAGCAAGTGCCCCTGGAAGTTATTTTAAAATCTATGTATATCTATGTTTAATGGAAGTCACTTATAAGTGTCGCTTGGGTTAAACAAGTTGACAATTTCTTACATTTTTCAGCAACTCTATTGGTAAGATTGCTGCATCTTAGTTACCGGGTCTGCACGCCTACCATTATGAGGGGATCCCATCCGACCCCCTCTGATCGTATTTTGTATAATGTGTTATGAGGAATGCAACAGAAGTTGTTCTAACATGGAAAGGTGGGCAAGGAAATGCAAAACTGCAGGACTAGACAGAAAAAGTTAGACTGGCCATACGCTTCCCAAATTTCAGCCAAATATTGCTGATTCAGCCAAAATTCAAGCATATTTTAACTCATGTAGGGACCCTATTGACTCCCCCATCTCAGAGCACCTACATTTTATAATTTTATGAATGACCTGTAAAATCACTGCAATGTTCGACAGACAGAGTATATTAGCATTGTGATAGACATGAGCTGCTATTTTTTTGTAAACCAATGATGATTTGTCAGTCAGTGGTAGAAAATAGCTGTGCAGTGAACTCCAGTCACTGGCTTAATAGTCACATGCACTTTAAATTTCAGTTATCTTTCATATAGGAGTAGTGTTCAAAAGTTCATACAATTCCCAGCAGCCTCTGAGGAAGTGTTTAAGGGTTCATGTTGATGGGCGTTGACTTCCAGCATTTGACGTGCATTTGGAGCGCAAGTCAATGCAGGTCAGTAAATTCCCAATGACTATTTAGCAGTGCACGGCAAATCAGAAACTGTGATTGACTCACTTTGTTCTTGTGCTACATATCTTTGGACACAGCATTTTCTAATGAGGTAATTTGACATGATCCTTGATATGTGTATGTCAGAACAGCAGCTACCTTTACATTTCCTATATTCATGTTGGAAAGGTTTACACCCTATTTTTTACCAGTGAATACAAATAACAAACATTCTAAAAACATTTTCTATAGAGCTTTAATGTAATATAATACAATTTAACTATATCTGAACTTG
>NW_017306390.1:526533-565101 GCF_000935625.1 Nanorana parkeri
ATGATAATTCATTCTTAACTTTTTTTGGCTCAAAACACTGGAAAAGTACACAAGGCCTGGGATCCCCTTCTCCAGTGATTCTATATATATATAAAATACTATAATTCTTCAGCATCTGAAACAAATCACCAAGTATTTTGATAGAAAAGCATTTTCCCAGAGGCATAATCACGTTTACTACCACAGTTGCTTATTCTTCCAAATGAAGTCTATCGCTGGGAAGCAGAATAACATCCCTTGTGGAATCCATTTTCTGCCAGTGGTCAAGAATGTAAACTTTACAGGAACCTTCATTTGTTTAGGTAACAGTCCTCTCCAAATGAAGAGACCTTAAAATCCAAGTTTCCTAAATGAAAACCAATAGCTTTTCCACGCTGTAAAATATAAGTATGTTATTGACGTAGCTTGAAACTAACTGAATGTTTGATACTAAAAACATTGAGGTTTTGTTTCTAGCCCCATAGACCCATTTGACTATTTGTCTGATATTCTGGTTTCAGTTGACCCAGATAGTTTTCAACTGGCTTCAGAAGTGACACAAATCTTGTGTGATGGGACGTGCAATTAATGTGTATCCAAACCCAAAAACAAACATGTAACCCCTTTCTAATGGCGAGAGCGAGCCCTTTAGGTGAGCTGTAATGCCAGAGGCTAATAGAAGGGCTTTCTGTTCATTAATTCACTGTGATTGGCTGCACAGTGATAACATAATCGGGTGCCCATCCTACCGGTTCCTAATCGTCAGGAGTTGACTGTGAGCTGTTGGTGACAGCTTGATCACAATTCTGGGGGCACTGGGGTCTCAAAGGCTGCACAGCAAGTACCAAAGGGCTGCATGTGGCCCTGGGGCTACAGGTTGGGCACCACATCCATAAAATATGTCCATATTCTCTTTAAAAGAAGTAAAATATTGTCCCACTAGAGCTGCATGTCCAACCCTGCTGTACTTAGTGGATTAAAGCTGTAACACTAGCTTTGCAGTGGATATAATCAATTACATTTTGCACAATAATTCACTGTCTTAATTGGTGATTTATTAAGTTTCACAGCTGCTTAAGGAATCAACAAAGCCATTCAGGGAAGAGACAAAAACAAACTTTTCTGCAGCTGGACTGGTTTCATAAATTTTCCCATTGTATTTTTATCTCCCCTACAAGTTAACATTGTGAGTAATGTTGTTAAGCAATCTAGGGAGCTTTGCTGCTGAATAAGCTCTCTTTGGACATTCCCTGACTAATCCCCACAGACCTTTCCTAAAGCCTTAATTTTTGTAATTGTAGACATTGTCTACTCACAGGCAGACATTAATTATAAAGTTTGGCAACATCCCTTTGTTTGTTCCCTTAGGCTGACTATATACACATATTTAAGCATTACTTTTATCACCAGTTGTATGAGTTGCAAAGTACTAAAAATTGGTAGAATTGGCTGTAGAGCCTTTTGAGCATTGTGGACTGTTGAGTATAGTACGGAAAATATCCTACTTGCAATTTTATAGTATACTGGTTAGAGGTAAAACATCAACAAAGCGTGTTAATTATGATCACAAAAAAAACATTAAAATACTGTAAAAAAAGACTCTGGTAACATTTCAATATTCCACAGGTCACTGGCTGCTCAACAGGACTCTATTCTCCATGAAGTAATTAATTCTTTAGGTGCAATCTTTTAACGGCTAAATATAGGGTAGGAACTGTTTGCTAGTTTCATGCTACCTACCTGTATGGCATATGGCCTCTCATGAGACATATACACTGCTTAGGGGACGCACGATAGCTGACGTGATGTCTGCACAATGCACAGGCATGTTTTCCAAATATGATCAGCTGTGTAATGCTATCATAGCAGGTGCGTTCCACAATGATTTCTCAAAATTTTCCATCACTATGATGGAAAATTGGTTGGTCTGTAACCAATGCATTGTCACACCTTAAGGCTAAAATTTTAGACAACATAGGACAACTCCTCCCACACACGATCCTCCCAACCTCTTCTCCTCAGATCAATAAACCCACACAAACTATAGACCAGTGGTTTTCAACATAAGGAGATATATGGGGTCCCAACTATTGCCACTGAAAGCAATAACCCACATGACCCTGTCCCTGCCTCCTCGTAAGCCTCCCATCACAGTGACTTTTCCCATCACATTAAAAGACCAACATAATGGCACAGGGGGTGGGAAAGGGTGATAGAGATTTGCAAAATGTCCACTGGTTATACTGTATCTTTAAATCTATTAATTGTGACATTCAGCCCCGTTCACATGCCAACCATTTGTTGCGCATTTCAGTTTGACAACCCCTCAACATGAAGATTTCCATTACATTCAATGGTACCACTTCACACCTGAGCATTCTGCTGCTGTTTGTAGCACAAAATAGTAGATTAGCTTTTTTTGGGGGGTAGAATTGCACATTGGTGGCCCCATAAAATTCAAAAGGAGCACCTGAAAACATGTGACAAGTGTTTTAGCATTTCTCACACTTTTTTTTGCACCTAACAACAAGTCTCCTCCTCCTAGCAACCTCAGGCCTGTGAACAAAATAAAACATTCAGAAGTGCCCATGCTGGATGCAGAGACTTGAACCTCTACGATCCCAGTGATGCCCATTCAAGAACCGTAACATATGGCAAAGGGCCTGGAAAGAAATTGGGTGTGAAGTTTTCCTGGACTGGAAGCATCAATAGCACAAGGCACCAAAACACTACACAGGAAAGCTAGGAATCAGATACAAGGATGACAACGATATATGATGTCACAGACCTAGGCCTAAGAATAGGTCTGAAAATGCTCTATGTTCAAGTGTGAATGGTGGCTCAGCTCTTCTGTTTATGCATTTTCTTTTTTGTTAAATACTCAGTTTGAATTGCCCAAATTAGTCTTCTTTTCTCTCCTCTTTTGGAGCTACCAAAGTGACCTTGCATTTTGAAAGGGTTATCCGCTAAAGGTTGATAGGAGAATACAGTTTCACACAGGATTACATAATGACAGTAATTGGCTTACATAATTTCGAATCTGGAAAGAAAAGAAATTTCTCATCTGACACCACCAAAAGACTTGCACTTAATAACAGTGGGAAAACTTTCCTGACATTCATGGCTGCAAAGAATGCACGCACAAAATAGCAGGCCCATTAGTTGTGAAAATAAACTTTAAAACACATTTCCTACCAATAATGGGTATAAAGGAAAGGAAGTAATAAAAATTGTTCTCTTAGCAGGGGTTATATTACAGCAAGAATAAACAAAATGTTGAAATCCTAATTCGCACAAATCATCTATTCTTAAATATAGCAAGGTTGCACTTAGCTGGGGACAAATGACAACCTCCAGCATGCTCTGCCAGTGGCAATAGAGGAATTCTAATTCCAAAAAACATACATCATCTAGGTTTTCTTTTTTTAAATGTTAGCTTTTTATTTATATATTCACCAAAATTATTCACAGAGCTTTAAACAGCAGATATATAATTCACAATGGTCCTTCCATAATACAGATATTCAAATGGTACTATAAAGTTTCCAGGTCTGCTAGGTGAAGGAATTGATGGATGAATAATTCCCTGATTAGGTCCATGTGTCAGTTTTTCAGGTATCTCAAGGTTCAGACCATGTGAAAGGGGACTAAAGAGTACTTACCGTATATACTCGAGTATAAGCCGAGATTTTCAGCCCATTTTTTTGGGTGAAAAGTGCCCCCCTCGGCTTATACTCGAGTCAGCGCCAGGTGTCATCTTACTTCCCTCGCCGAGCGTCGCGTCACTGCTGCTCCGGTGTGCGGCGCTCCGAGCGGGGTCATCTGGCAGTCTCCGGGTCCTAATTTAGGTGGCCGGAGACTGCCAGATGACCCCGCTCGGAGCGCCGCACACCGCAGCAGCAGCGACGCTCGGCGAGGTAAGTAAGAAGAAGAAAAAACCCCCCGCAGCGGCCAGTCAGGCAGGGGAGCAGGGATGAGTCAGCGGCGCGCTGATCAGGCGAGAGGAGCTCCAGGTGGGGTTGTAATTTAGCGGGCAGGCACCTCTGAGCCAGCTAAATTAGGACCCCACCTGGAGCTCCTCCCACTGGACCAGCGCGCCGCTGACTCGTCCCTGCTCTCTCCGTGATGTGATGATCGATCACCAGCACACGGACACAGTGAGTGAGGGCGGGGGGGGGCAGTAGAGAGAGAGATTCATTAAGCAATTATATATGTATTGTCTGCACTGTATCAGCAGTATATACTCTATATAGAGGATATACTGCTAATACAGTGCAGACAATACATTTACAATGATCCTCTGCTAACATGAATGGGTTAAATGATCCATAGTACAGGGCTACATACAGATCATTTAATACATTCATGTTAGTATCATTGTAAATGTATTGTCTGCACTGTATCAGCAGTATATACTCTATATAGAGGATATACTGCTAATACAGTGCAGACAATACATTTACAATGATCCTCTGCTAACATGAATGGGTTAAATGATCCGTAGTACATGATATGTAGCCCTGTACCCCCTTTTCCACTTACAGAGCTAGGTTATTTTTCTTTTAAATAAATATTAATGTAATTTTATTGGTATCTATCTACCAGTAGCTGCCTCATTTCCCACCCTCGGCGTATATTCGGGTCAATACTTTTTCCCAGTTTTTTTTGGTAAAATTAGGTACCTCGGCTTATATTCGGGATGGCTTATACTCGAGTATATACGGTATCTTTACTGAAACCCACGTAACTGCTGTTTCCACCCCAATTGCATATACTTACACTTCTTTCAACCGCTACAGTTTAATTACATAGTTACATAGTATTTGGTTGGATAAAGACATTAGTCCATCAAGTCCAACCTATTAGGATCTCATTCTAGGAGTACCCGTACCCCTGTATATTACGGTCCCTTAAGAAATCGTCCAAAAGTTTCTTAAACAATTCATCAACTCAACACTTTGCTGGGAGCAAAGTGAAATACCCAGTTTTCCAGGGTATGGCAATTTAAAGGTGGGTGAATAAGCAAATGCCAGGCACCAGCACTGTTACATGTCAATGTGGAGTGAGTTGTTAGCCCTGTGCAAGAAAATGTGTAAAAAAACAACAACTTGGTTGGGGAGTCCTATGGGGGAAAAGACCTAATTTTAATGAACACCGCGCTATATCTCAAATAATGTATTGTACATTCTGAGCCCTGATAGGAAGGTTGGAAGGAGATAAGCCATTATCACTAAGAGGAATTGCACCCTGGATTTTGTGAAGGAGCGATCATTGACCATATACCAGTTGGTTATATAAATCAAGGGTGAACCACGTGTGGTTTTGGCATCAGAAGCTTCACTGAGATTTGCTGTGTTTTTGGTTGATATGGATTATTCACTTGGTGTATACAATTTTAAACTAATATTTCATATTGGGGTACATTTATATGTTCAGTTAATTAAATTTATTTTTGTGGAAGTAATTTGTTTTCACTATTGTATGGGAGATGATGAGAATAGTAGTTTTTTAATAGTATTCACTTTTTTGATTATATTGACACATGTACAATACAATCTTTGAGGTATAGTGCGGTGTTTATTAGGATTAAGTGTGGCACAGTTTTATCACTGGAATACACTGCTGCTTTTTGTGACACATTTTTGCTTTAATATACTCGTTTTGTTATTTAGGGGAGCGCGGCGTTACATGTATATTTTAATTAGGTATGCACCGATAATGGTATCTGTGCCGATATCGAGTATTTGGGCGAGTACTCGTCAAAATGTTCCCGATGCTTATTCTGATACTGGAACTTCCAGTATCAGGAAGCTGGGCAGCGAGTCATTACACGCCGCCCGGCTTCCTGATTGGCAGGGAAGCCGTCTCCATGGTCTCTGGAGAGGAGGGAGAATGGAGCTGGCTTCCCGGCCAATCAGGAAGCCGGGCGGCGGGGAATGACTCGCCGTCCAGCTTTCTTTTTGGTCTCCTCGTTACCTGGTGAGGAGGGAGCATGGAGCCAGCTTCCCAGGTAATCAGGAAGCCAGGCAGCGAGTCATTGCACGCCACCCGGCTTCCTTAAATGGGACTTCCGGTATCGGTATTCGGTATCGGCGAGCACCCGGGAAAAAAAATCCGTACTCCTAACCGAAAAAACGGTATCGGTGCATCCCTAATTTTAACTTTTGGTGGAAGGAGCCTGGAGTTGGACTTTGCTTTGCCCAGCATGCACCACAGGCATGCAATGGCCATCGATGAACCAATCTGGATTTGGCAATACTGCATGACAATTTTCACTCAGGCTTTTACAGATAAATAGTTTCAAGGAGTTTTCAAACCCTCACACCCATAATAACCACAGCTGTGCATATTTTTATGATAACTATAATATCTACTTACCCTTGTAACAGTTACTAGGTACTTAAAGAGTTCCTAATATCACCAGACCATTAATTTCACAAACATTTCCCCATAAGATTATATGTGAATACATCCAAAGCCTTAAAACTGCTGCTCGGTGCCACCATTTTGGATGTGATGGCGATAGCTCCAAAGTTGTCATTCTTTGCACCTCCCCTTGAGAGCTACATAAAAGGATATATTACAGTACAGCAGGGGTAGACAACCACGGCACTGCGGCTGTGGTAAAACTACAAATCCCATGAGATAGTGGAAGACCCTGACAGCCACAGCCATGACTCCCCGAGGCAAAGGCATGATGTGCTTTCACCTGGCATATTTTATGTTGGTGACAATGTCTCTCAAAGCTATGTGATAGTTTATTCTAGGAAAACATTACAACAGATCTGGTAAAAAGGGGGTGCATATATTTTCCAATACATACTGGAAGCTAGGGATGGTCAACACTACAGAATTTAAACCTGTTCAAATATTTGGTAAAATGTATTTATAACCTAATGCAGCTCCAGGCTAAGCAGTACTACAAGTGTAGAGAGTGCATGCTAAGCAAAATAAGATCTACCTGTGTATTATGAGGCTTGTATACAGTATTGCTTAGGGTTTATAATTAGAACCTCCCTATAAATAAAAAAGCCTCCCCGACACTCGGCTTCTTTCAACGGCCGCAAAATGAACACAAGCAAAAGTCAACACGCTGTAACAGGCTATATTTTGTAGCCCTTTAACTGCTTCTCTGACACCATAATCAAGGAAGGAAAAGGTGGGAGAAATCACGCCCGTCATGGAATTCTTTAAATGGTCTCAAACAGATTTATTTTACATTTCCTGCTGGAAACCCCAAACAGACCACGTAATCCCATTGATACTAATAAGTAATTTCCTTCCAAGTACTGCTTTGCCCTCTGGCTCAATGAACTATTAATTACTTGAAAGTAGTAAGCCCTCCTTTTCTTATTAAAGCCTTTTATGTAATGAAGTATTCTGATATTATCAACAAGCTAACTATATACGGCCTACCGTCCTCCTACTAATCCATGCATGGCTATTTATCTGAACAAAGATGTCTACATAAGCATCAATTTGGCATTAGAGAACAACTCTGGGAATTTTTTTTCTTATCCCTTGCAGTGTGGCTACCCACACTGCAAGGGTTAAGTGTTCATTTGGTCTAGGTTAAAAAATAAAAGTTATACTTTGAAAGTTATACTCACCCAAACCGCTGTGCTGGTTGGCTGTGACAGCACTCTCTCCTGCCTGTCCCCTCCTCTGTTGCTGCATCGACGGTATATCCCTCAGCATCCTCACGTCCTATACACACATTAGGATGCGATGACTTAGGGACCTTACACCAGTGCAATGGAGGTAGAGGGGACCGGTCTACTGTAACTTTTTTATTTTTGAACCTAAACAAAAACAAGCACTTAACCTTTGCAGTGCGGGGGAAGCCCCACGGCAAGGGTTAAGAAAAAGTTTACATGGTGTTCTGCTTTAAGAATAATTGGAAACCTGCCCATATGTGGTCTCATCTACATTTTTCTCTACACATGAAACAATCACTACAGGGCACGTTGGTAAACTTAGAGAATTATATGAGAACTTTATTTACAATCAAATATAAAAGGAAAAGGGAAGGCAAGCACTATGTATTCTTTGCATGCCTTATTTTTTTCCTCATTCTTCACAGTGGCCATTTTTACTAAGGGCAGATAAAACCATCTCCCTTTACTTCCTGGAACTCTGGCACATGTGACTAGGACATGTGACCATGCACATCATCTCAGGGGAGGAAAATGCCTTTTCCTGAGATCTCGTGAGATTACAGATGAGATTTCCCAGCAATGCTCTGCTGATGTAGCCTTCCCAGGATGCAGTGCTTGGGCACAATTACATAATTCGTGCCAAAGTGGACCAGGACGTAGAAAAAAAAATTGTAAAATAAAAATATATAAGATGATTTCATATCAGCATACAGAACTGTATGCTAATGTGATTTTTAGTCAAAGGGGTAAAGGTCCAGTTTAAAGGGAAATAATTCATATAATTAAAATTGACTTTATTACAGCACTAATTTCCCAACAGAGAATAAAAAATTTACAACAGATGCAGTAGAGCCTACCTAAAACAGAAGCTATCTGTGTCTATAATGTGTACACGTTCAGGTTCCCGCACAGCAGAGTGGCTACACTGTCATGCCGTGACCTGCAGTGGTATCCAGTACACTGCTAAAAACTGCAGCATGTCTCTTCCAGTTGCATGTTCTGACATAATCCCTCTATTGATCCTGAGAGGACCCCACTCCCACCGTTTGACAGCCAATTGGAAGTTTTTACATCACCCAGGAAGTGACATGGAGACCCAAAGGACTCCTCCACCTCTGCAAAGAAGAAAGTGTCATGTGACCACATGGATTTAGGTGATTTTTTTGGCGATTAGTTGGTGGGGGGCAAGGGGCTAGGAAGGGAAGAGGAGTGCTCAGAGTTTAGCCTAAAGCTGGGTAAACACGGTGCTATTTTTCTGTTTAACCTGCAGGCTGAATGAAAAAGCTAGAACATATTCGTCCATCCTCACGAGCGTTGATCGAGGAATCCCCCGCTGTTTTCTCTGTATTCTGACCGCGGCCGCAAAAGAGAGCCGATTGGCTGCTAGATCCTTTCGGCCAAGAATTTTCCAACTGGCTCCTTCAATCAGCTGATTAAGGCAGAAGAGTGCCGACCGCGGCACCGACGCAGTGAATTTTGGTCGGTTCATGAAGAACCGCCTGAAATTCGCTGCATGTATTCAGGGCCAAAACACACTAATGCACTGTGGTGCATTGTAGTAATATGTGTAACATGCCTTGGAGTGTATTAGTGCCATTTATTTTGATGCAATTAGGCAATGCAACTCAATGTGCTGCAGCACACCACAATGCACAGTAACACATTACCATGCATTGTGGCGTGCTGCCTCAGGTAAAATGCTGCATGTCCGCTCTTGTACATTGGTAGCCCGTTTAAAATGAATGCAATTCCTCAACACAACGCATGCTAACACATGTCACAACGCACATGCATTAACACAACACACTGTGTGAATGGGCAATACAAGCTTTCCTACAACAAGGTTAGTTCAACACATTCAGTTCACTTAAACAAAACAAAAATAAAATGATATTGCAGGAGCAGTGGAAGATTGGAAGCTTGCCAAAACAGCCAATAACTGGGCCAAAGTTTTGCTGTTATTTCACACTTTTCAGGCACAGCCATCCTCCACCTCAGGTGTACATTATTCTGTGCCAGACAGGCAGTTAAAACAAGAAGCTGGAACCTGCAATGAAAAAAACTGTTTTGGGCAGAATCATTTGCAAGTGGAACAGTAGAATAGTTAATTTCTCATCTACACCCCGCCAGGTGCTGCTGTAAAACACCCCCCGCTTATATATGGCGGAAAGATTAGTACACAGCATTGCACCTCTGTACAAAACTCAAAAGTCACATCCTGGAATGTTTTCTTCAGCGTTTCCATAGGTTCTGGATATCACATTAAGTCATTTTTAATACTTTTGACAGCTCAGAAATAGACATGTGTTCAAAATATTTGAAAAATCTGGATCTTCGTTTCTTTGCACGCTACATTACTGCAGTGGCCCATCTGCTGTTAGTCTGACTTAGTTATGTTTTATGATTCTGGACTCAAACGCTCCGAGCGGCACCGTGGCAAGGCAGACGCACATTCCTGCCAGGAGACTGGCACGGCTGACTTTTTCTTTCTAAGAGAAACGGCTGCCGAGTAGTATAGCTATTTTTGCATGTCAAAGGAATATGGCTATATGTATTTAAAGGGCATATTACACTTTGCTAATTTTTGTTTATAAATGCACCCATATTGCAAAAGGAAAATGTGCATTTACCCATCAGTGAACCATGGGTGAAATGCACAGGTTGCCTGCAGATTGTTCTTCCAGCTCCATGTCTGTACTGAGGTATGGACTCCTTTGCTTATGGAGCTGAATGAAGTTATCGATAAACTACAAGTGGGGTGACGACACTGCACTAGAACTACAAATCCCTCTGACGTAGTTAGACTTGTTACTGAATGCCACAGCTGTACGGGCACAGCCACGCACAGCTGTACCAAATTCAAAAATATACAAGATCCTGTGGAAAGAAGCTCCCCACAATTCAGGTAAGTAGGGGTGGTTTGAGGAATGGGGGGGGGCTGTGGAATGGCACCTTGTTCCCTAAGTATAGGTGTAATTAGTAATTAATGCTGTTGTAGTTAGCCCTCAAGGCAGAGCACTATCACAGATAATATTTTCTCATGAATAGTAAGAGTAAGCTGCCTGGCACTCCCACAGTTTGGGATATACCGTATTTTTCACATATTAAAAAGGAATTTATATTTTAGTAATAATATGCAATACCCTTTCACTTCTGTTAAAGGCAAACTAGCTAAACCTGAAACAATATTAGCAAGAAAAAAATATACAAGGTTATTCACAAAAGGGTGAAGAGTTTGGAGAAGGCAGGAGAAGTGATCTAGAACAGGGGTGCCCACAATTTTTTTTAAGATCTACTTTTTAAATGACGAGCTACATGAGATCTACCAATGACGAAAAACACTCCCTTGATCTCTCTCTCCTGGCTGTCTCTCCTTGCACTCTGCCCTGGCTGTCTCTCCTTGCACTCTGCCCTGGCTGTCTCTCCTTGCACTCTGCCCTGGCTGTCTCTCCTTGCACTCTGCCCTGGCTGTCTCTCCCCGCTCACCTTGCTGTATTTTGCAAACAGTGTAGTGCAACAGGCTGGGTAAACTAATTTTCTTTGATGTAATACATAGCACTTCAACCACCAGTATCCACCAGAAAGGTGTCAGGGAGCTTGGCTCAGCAGACTCAGGCTAATAGGTAATCATGTGTGCACAGCTAAATAAATATACCAAAATGGAATAAAGGGGCCGCATCTACACCCTTTGGGATCTACCAGCATCAGCTTTGAGAGCTACTGGTAGATCACGATCTACCTAATGGGCACCCCTGATCTAGAACAACATAGCTGAACTGGAAAGTGAACTGAATTGGAGAATTTTTCCAAATCCGCTATGTTGTCCTAGATTGTTCACTTCTCCTGCCTTCTCCAAACTCTTCACCCTTTTGTGAATAACCCTGATCAGTGTTAGATCAATGAGTTAGATGCCTTTGCAAATGCTGTTTCATTCCCGGAGACACTTGTGATCAGGACACAACACCCCCCCAGCTGCCTCCTTGGATGTCTACTGACCCGTTGGGTGTCTCCTACAGGTCCCAAATAGAAACTCACAGTGTGTCTGTGCATACACAGAGTAGCACAGATCTCTGCTAGGTCCCATAAACCCAACAGACGCCCACAGCGTGTCTACGCATGCACTGAATAAGCACATGTGCATTCCAAAATGGGTCTATGCCTGGTTCCATAGCCCTAGCAAAGAACCATAGCAGTCTAAGCATGTGCAGCATCTTTTTCAGGATGGCGGTGCAGGTCTGGCAAGCAGTGAGGAATTGGCAGATCACAATGCTTAATTCGCTGGGTGGGTGGGTGTGTATGCTATCTGAGCTCAACCCAGCACACATGGTAAAAGGGTGTTAATAGAAAATTAACCCATGGTGGGGTAAAGTTACTCTTTAACCTTTAACTTAATTGTGAAAATTAGCTACCACATTCTTAACCTAACACTTAAAATTAACCCTTATACCCACAAAAAAAATCACATCATTGACCTTATATGGCCACATGGCTATATTTAGTCAATTACATTGACCTAATATGGCCATGTGGTCATATAAGATAAATTACATCAACACAAGCATCCTGTTCCTTTGTGCCGCTGTGGGGTTGGGAATGCCCCAGCTGATTGCGTGGGAGGCCATTGGCACCTCCTTGTTCAGAGGAGCTCAGATTCAGATGGGGTTTGGTCTGAACCTGAGTTCATCCCTACTCACCAGCAATGAAAGCATCAGTGTGGAACTCTTGTACCAAGAAGTACCAGCAAGGAAATAGGCATGCCCCCCAAAAAAGACAATCCATCTTACTAATGTCTGTAGTTCAGGATAGCTGACAAGCAAAAACTAATAAAACAGGTAAACAGCATAATATGTAAAGCACCGGCAAGTCTATAATTATAGGAACACTGCTTGGAGAAACCCACTAACATTAGTCACTGACAAAGGAAGACAAATAACTGTAGGCAGAGGCCATGTCTACACCTGCAGCATTCATGATACATATGTACCAGGAAGAGCTGTGGTGATCAGTCAAGTGAAGAGAAAATGATCCTGCTGAGACTATTTAATGTAACATACAGTGTACGTGTATAAAAGAGAACAGCCTGTGTGTGTGTAATCCATGGTCTGCTGGAGATTGTATAGTGGAACTAATGCCAAGAGAGCTCAGCCAGGGTCTACATCAAATACGTGCTTATTTAGAGCAGTGATGATATGGAAAGGGCAGTGTTCCATAGCAATTCACATTTCACCTTGTAAGAACAAGGAATGAAGCATGCTGATCAGTTGCTATGTGTTACTACATTTTGTTCTTTTACTCTTTAAACAATTGAGTGTAATTTACAAGGAGGCCATGGTTGTTAACTAAAGTGGAGTACACACGGATTGCATTTTGAGCGATTTAGCAGGAATCAGCAGAAATTTGGTTTGTGTGACTGTTGTCGAACGGACTTTTTGGAAAATAGTCAGGCGTACAGTGCATACTGCCAATAAAAAATACTTTTAATTATATATGTTTATCTATAATGAGGTGACCACTAACCCTCGTTTTTGGTCCCTTACTTACTGAGCAGTTGGTGGAGATTTTCCTAAGAATTGATGTTGCTACCTCAGACTCTGCTTACATACAGCTCTCAGTTCCTGAAAGCAATAGTGAGGGGGGCAAAGAGCCGTATGTGCCTATGGTGACTGAACGCTATTGGAGCATGCACATGTGCACTAGAGGAAGTTCGAGTGGCAGGAGAATATGCGGCCCAGGTTCCAAGTGCCAATAACACTGGGGGATAAGCCATTTTATTACCAGCTGAAAAGCGTTGTCAGTCTGGCACTATGACTCATAATGTTATTATTATATTCAGGGAAACAGCAGGATCACCAAGTAATTTATTTAGAATCACTTAATATAAGAACAATGAGCATATTAGGAATGGTCATTTTTTGGGGAACTTTGCATAGGGATTTCTTTAATTTTTGCCTGGAAAGACATTATAACTCTCCAGCATCTACAAAAATTAAAATATCAGTTGGGGCAAACTGATGCTTGAAGCAATATGCAAGCAATAAACATTGTCCTTCCATCTTTTCGGAGAGAGAACAGGGATTGTCTTAGACACATGGAGATTGTACAATAAATTGGAGAGCTCTGTGAGTGATAACAAGCATCCTCTGGTTGCCTTAAATAAACTCACTATGCCTAAAGCCAGGTAAACACACTTCAAATTAACTGCGTGGGTGCTGCGATCGGCACCCTTCAGCCCGCCATCCCACAATCAGCTGATTGAAGGTGCCGGTTGGAAAATTCTCTGCAGAACAGAGCTAGCAGCCATAAAAAAACAGTAGGGGATTCCTCATTCAAGACCCATAAACTTTGATGGAGGAATCTTTCTTATTTTTTTAGTTCAGCCTGTGTATACCTGGCTTAAGCGTAATAATGGGCAGTGTATTGGGGGTGGGCTAGGGCCTCTTATGTCCACCTTTTATGTATAACTATCCAGGGTGTTCTAAGGCCATACACCATTAGAATTTAGTTTGAAAAATGTTGTTTTGGAATGTGAATTCGATTTTCTAATAGTTAATGGGATCAAATTGATGACCCTTTTTAACCATAGTGATGAAAAAAAGAATCGAAGGAGCAGGATAGAATTTTATTCCTGAAAGGACTAAATTTTGAGAGTGAATGTGGTTTTCATTCGGGAAACTGCATTAATTTCCAAATTTGAATGTTAAAAGCAAAAGAGATTTCAAATGACGTTCATCACGTCTCTGATGGCATTATCGAATGTTCTGACTAGAATTTTCGTTCATAGAAAAAGCTATCAGTGTATGGCTAGCTTAGGCAGTGACTACAAACAATACTCTTCGGTGTTGGAAATAATATTAACAATAATACCCTTAATAATAACAATAATAATCAAATTATTGGCAGTACAAAAATATATCATAGCCACTACAGCTGTTAATCAATAAACAATATTAAAATACAGCAAAAAAGATTTTCCACAGCCATACACAGATGATCCAACACCCACGACCAAGATCAGATTAAAATCCAACACTAAATTACTATTATTTTATATAATTAGAGGTCCATAAAATGAGTGTGGGAAAAACACCAAATTAAATGCACACATACAATGAATATGCAGCATTTCTAATGGCTAATGTAACATATGGCAAGAGCAGGTACAATGCTCAAACAGAGGCACAAAGGCATCTCAGGCATGTCCAAGCAAGCATGAAATGTTTTGGCACAGACCCATAAATGGTTCAACCTCACTTACACTGCCAGTTGCTTCAGACTGAGGAATGCTACATACTCATTCAGAACATAAACTGGAAAGTCGATAGGCAGACAAATGGCATTCAGACAAAACAAAACACTTTTCATGGAAAATCGGTGGCCATGCCACAGGTAACATTATATGCAGGGCACAGATTCCAAGACTGTTAGGTGTGTTCATGGGAAAAGTATGCAGGCAGGAGAAAAAAAATGGAATTTTCCCCACTTTTAGAGAGATTACAGGACAGAAAAGGAAGGGAAATCTTTCCAATGGGGCATGCATGGCAAATGAAACCCGATAGGGGTTTTAACTATCCTATCCAAAATGAAAAAAATAAAAAAAAGTTTTGGCTTTAGATACACTTTAACAACTTCAACTGTTGAATTTTACAATGAAAACATCCTTTTTTAAAATATTTAACTGAATTAATGTGTGTCTTTTTATATGTTCCTGGAGTTCAGCTTTAAACTTTGGGATGGGATTGAGGGAAGATTATATCAGTGAAGTAAAAGTGTTAAATACCATAACTTGAGGTACTTTAAAATATTTAAGCAAAACAATTCTAAACCAAAAAAGCCCATGTTAATGTCAATCAAGAGGAAAGGTGCAGAAAAGAGTCGGCCTTCATTCATCAAAATAGATTAGGTGGGAGGCTGCAGACTGGCTGCCGGAGACAGATTCTGTCAGCATTTCGGCATTTTAAATTCTTTAGAGGAAACATGTTTCACAACTGATATTTTACATTCGGCCAAGAGCTCTGGCTTTGTAATTAAGTTGTCCTTTGCTTGTTTTCTATAATTGCTGATTACTTTTTCCATCTTCGTTATTATTGCTGGCAATGTGGGACAGACAATATAAGTTTACAGGTTTTTTGTTTGGTATGCTTTATTTCAATGTTACCCAGAATACCTTCAAGATAAAATCATTAAGATCATCACAAACACCTGCAGTCTACAACTGCCTTTTTCAACATTTTTATACTGGAGAAACCCTAGAAATAATTTTTAGGTTCTCGGAAACCAATGCTATAATTATAATATTTACAGCTAACAGTACATTACCATGACCAGCAACTAGTGGTCAATGGAGACATGATCCCACAGATTGTGGTAATTGGAGAAAATACACCCTGACATTAGTGGTCAGTGTGGGCCCCTTTGCATCTGTGGTCAGTGTAGACCCCTTTACAATGGTGGCCAGTGGAGAAGTGCCCTCTTCCATTGGTGATGAGTAGAAAAGTAAAATTGAGGTAAGTGATATAGTGCCCTCTTACTATTGTGTTCAGTGGTGAAGCACCCACTTCCTCACATTTGTAGAAAAGTGTCACCTTCTACTTAAAATTAATGTACTACCCTCTCATTGGTGTCCAGTGTAGTGCCCACAATTGTGGTCAATAGGAAAGCCCACCTTTACATTGAAAGTCTATTTATTTCCCACTGGTGGCTAGTGTACAAATGCCCCCATACATTTGATGTCACTGTGAAATTGCACCCGTTAAATTGCTGGCCAGTATTGGCAAAAGATCTTTCTACCACTGCTTAATGTTCAAGAATACCGTACGCAACATCTGGAGCAACCAAAGGGTTCCCTGGAACCTGGTCGAGAGAGGCTGGTTTTCAGCAACCAATTAGATTATAAGTTTAATTTTCTACACTACACTAAAAAGTAATGCAGCAGTCTGCTGTTTGGTTGCTATGGACATCACAGTAACTAATTCCTTCAAATGTTTTTTATATATACACAATAAAATATTGTATCTATTTATAACATAGAAATGCAATCTAGAGTCAACAAAGCAAATGGATATATATATATATATATACATATACACACATACATATACACGGATAGATATGCAAGTATTTCACTTAGATAGGCTTATAAGATTTCAACAACCTGAGCAGTTTTGTAGCCTGATAACTGTGGGCTTCCTTCCATAGTATAATAAAACACAAAATCCAAGATGGGAATGACTTTTAGCTTAACCTTCAAGCTCATTCCACATCTAAACCCTGTCTGTTACAGCGACTTGCATGTATGGAAACTCTTCAAAAAATCTGAAGGACTGGGGTGCATGTATAAGGCTGCTTGTTTTTTTAGACTGGATTTCCAGTTTAGAGAGAACCAAATACAATTTGGGACCATTTAATTTGGAATCACAGAAGGTCCGTTGGCTCCCATAACTCATGGCCTTTGTCCCTTTATTGCTTGGCATGTGGCTCTTCAGTTAGAATTGTTCACCTGGATACCTGTCCCTTTCATAAACCTAACCTCTTGTTTGCATACCTTCCACTCTTGGGTCCTTTATGGTGAAGAAAAAACATTCTAGCGCTGAAAAATACCAGTGCCCAAGTCCCAACTCCAGAATATACTACTTCATAAACTACCATTGCATTTTATGGAAATATTGCACATTCTGCTGTACTAGTGGCTCTTCAGGCGAATAATTAAATAACTGCTTCCATCCAGAGTGAATTGCAAAAGATGCAGGCACCCCCTCCCACCCTTTTTCTACACCAATGGAACACTGACAGATATTACATTTCATACTGGAAATTCCTTTTAACAATCTTTAGCCGTAAGTGCTTGTTAGCAATCTCTAAGGTCTGGAAGTGCCAAATAAGCCAGCAATAGGCACCAATTAACCTCAGTGCAAGCTTTCTAACACAACGTATTTGCAAATACAGAGTATGTCAGTATCCACACTGATCACATTAACTTATTATCCTTCTGATCCCTTCACCGCTCAGACCATGAACCTGTTCATCATATGGACAGCTGTCAAATCATCACATACCTGTGAAGCAGTGTGTATAATAAACCTCTGCGAAATGGCTTTTTGACCTCTGCTGCCAAAGTCATCATTGAAATGTGTATGAGACCCAGCCTCCGCTGGCTATGGATTTACCCGTGTGCCTATGCATTTATAATGGTTATTGCATTCTAAAAGTCTAGTGAATTAGGCAAACAAAAGGCCATTCTGCTATTCTATAACACTACAAGCCTCCCCAGCAAAAAAAGGGACTATTGGATGCTAAGAAAACACAAGCCCTTTGCTTGGAAATGACAAACATTGCATTCACTGACTTTTTATCCAGACTCACACAGAATTGGAAGTCTTATGCACTGGCTGTAATTTAATTGGCAATAGCACATGGGAGAGAACTTGTGGAACATAATAGGATATTGGTGTTTGGCTTTTACAGGGAAATGTGAGCATTCTGGCTATATATGTGGGATTGGGGAAGAAAAAAAATGTTTACAAATCAAAATAAATACACTATAATACAGACATGATGCTTACTTGACGACAGCTGCCTAAAACATAAACACATTAATTTGTTTCACCGGAGCATAGAATGTCGAATGCCTCCCTACAACCTAAACTATTATTATGCTGTATGCTTCATCACAATTCATTGTGACCTCTCCCTGAGAAACCTGGTGGGAATGGTAGAATAATTCTTGATGTACTGAAGGTCATAAGAATGTGTGCTTCTGTAATCAAGAGGGTAGAAAAGTACAGCCTTCTGATGTGAATGCCTCTGTGTACTCGTCATTTAATATGCTGGCACTACATAAATATGGGAAATAAAATACTGGGCCAGACGTAGCCAATTCCAACATTCAAAACACCGCCATGCAAATATTTAACTCACAGGACATTAATATTAATTTCAGTGCTTAGGCCATGGAAAGCAATACATAATTGTTAGATTGTATTGTGCTCAGTTTACCCCCAGACATCCCATGGTAGGCTGTTTTAAAAAGAATGCCAGATACCATATGTAGAAGAGCTCTGGTCCAAAATGCTTCCATGGTTCCCTTGGCCAGAACTGATCAAATTTTGAAAATCTAATTCCAGCTACATTAGGAATGTTAAAAAATTGCTTCAACCACCCCCCTTGACCACCTTAGGATCTATTGATCTATTGCTCAAGGGGACAAAGCGATAGTCTAGCATACAATAATACAAGGGTGGACAAATTCATATGGAATTTAGGAGCCAAACTGTCCGATCTAGGAGCAAGCAGGATTTTTTTTATAAGCCAGCACCAGTGACAACTGGAAAAAAAACCTCAAAATTTAGGAGCCAGCTGTAATTTCTAAGGAGCAATAAATATATGGCTCCTGGGATTTGTCCAGCTCTGCATTAATCCCTGACTCCACTGTTCAGCAACAGCCGTCACTCTGGTCCTTCACTCTTCAGAGCTTGTGGGTGAGTACTCCTACCAGTGACCATGTCCCATCCTGAAGACATGGCCAATGGTCCTGCACTGATTACAGTTCAAACTTGATGATGTCTATGACAGGGGCAGTCAGAGACTGGCATAAACAGTGGCTTTCACTGGCATCATTAGAACTGACGGAGAGGACGAATGGAGGACTGTGAAGTATTAATGTGCGCTAGCCTGTCCCCTAGAAAAAAAATGAAATATAGATGCATGATCAGTGGAGGTGGGGGAGTGGTTGAGGCAATTTTGATAATTTTTTAATGTGGCTCGTGTTGGTCTTTAATATATCTTATTATTGATTTTCTCTCCAACTCCGATGCCGAGTGGGCTGCTAAAGTGCAATATCTGCAATCTCCTGAAGCAAATAGCCAGGTGTGATGTTTTAAATGGAAACTATGGTTTTGAGTCAATTTTGATTTAAAGTTTATACGATTTTATATGTTTACAAATTAACTACCAAGGAGTTGTTTATAAGCTAGATCATAATTTTAAAGAGATTTCTGCAAACATTAGAAGGGGAAAGGGATGATTTAGTACATGACAAATGATTACCAGAGCACTCTAGGTTACCTAAAAAGACAAAAGAAGCAGTTCGTTTTTCAAGCACAGTAACTTCTTATGAAACCTCTGACATAGCATTACGGAGGGTGGGGGAGTGAGACAGATTATCTAACTTAAAGGAGAATTATGAGGCGAGTGATTTTCACTCAGCCTCATAATCATAAGGCTTCCTTAACCACCTCCGGGCCGGCCGTAGTAAAAAAAACGGCCGGAGCAAAGAGTTCCAGAGGATGGGAGAGACTCTAAAGAAGTCATCGAGGCAGGCATTGAAGGAGTTGACGAGGGAGCTGGACAGCAGGAGGTATTTGGAAGAGCAGAGGGGACGGTTAGTGTGATACTTTGAGACCAGGTTTGAGATATAGCCGGGGCAGAGTTGTGGATGACTTTGTAAGTGGTTAATATTTAGAATTTTATCTTTTGGGCTATTGGAAGCCAGTGGAGGGATTGGCAGAGAGGGGTTGCAGACACTGAGCAGTTGGTAAATAGTACTTGGTGGTGTGTTCTTTACAAAAAAGAACCATGCAATGGTAATTAAGTTGCAGATTAAGCTATTATAGACTTAGCCAGCTGGTAATTTAGAAGAAATAAAACACTCCCACAGACTATTTCATACCTCATATCTTTCCAAGTTGTTGGGTAAGTTCCAAGTTTTTAGTCTCAGGAAGGCCTTTTAGTCTCAGGAAGGCCAGGGTTTAGCAAACCGCATGTGGTTACAGTGGAATTGTAGGTGCAATATGAGAGTGGGGCGCATAGACTTGGGAGAACAAGAAGGTTGTGGGAATGGGGATCCAGCAGAGGTCACCTTTTACCTTAAAGTGGGAAACCACTTATATTACGCACCTGGATTAGATGCAGGCCAAATGTTTATTAAATTACAATTATAGTTAACCACTTGTTGGATAATCAGAAAGAGATGACCATTACAAGAAGAAGTGCAATAGTAACAGAAAAAGGGTGGAGAAGGATGAAGAATCATTTAAGGAAAGAAAAATTGAGCATGTTGTGGAAGTGTTATATTTATGGCCTAAGTTTTATAACATTTGTAATAAGCCTCCTTCTATAACAAACGTCAATCATTTTAAGAAAAGCTTCAAGTGAACCTGTAGCCCAGGGCTGGACAATTTCCAGGAACAAAGTAGCCAATGCTTCTTAGAAATTACAGCTGGCTCCTAACTTGAGTTTTTTTTTCCAGGTGCTGTCGACTACAAACAATTCTGCTGGCTTCTGGATTCCATGTTCATTTGTCCACCCCTGCTACAGCCAGACTATAGACATTCAAGTATTTACAAGCAGTAAATTTGCTTTAAGGCTAGGTTCAGATATTGACGTTCGACCGCACGATTGTGCACAACTGTACACAGAGGTTGCCGTGTGGCCCCATTGATTTCAATGGGGCTACATCCACCGGGCAATCGCTACATGTACTTTTTTTGCGACACACAATACGTGGCTTTTTTTTTAGCTGCGAGTGAGTTCAATTGCACGGGCAGTATCGCGTTGGGAAACCTTGCGCCTGGTGCGACAGGAGTGCCATTAGAAAATAATGGCACTGCCAGTACGATCGGCAATGGTGGGTGATTGCTGTCACGGATCGCCATAGTGTGAACCTAGCCTAAAACAAGCCCTCATTGTTAAAAGAAACCCTGTGCTAACAACACATATGCGAGTCTCACACTCAAGGAGCAGCCCAGCAGTAAGACAGGCCCCTGAACACTGCCTAAGAAGCAGTGGAGTGTTGGAGCAAAAGCACAGTTAATTAGAGAAGTGTTCAGTAGGGAGTGTCAGACCACAGTAGAACTGGTTTGTGAGAGCGGAGGTCCGACTTTCCTATGTGCTGGCCAGTGGCGGAACTACCAGGGTCGCGGCCGCGACCGGGCCCTTGAGTTCCGCTACTTGGAGGGGGCCCAGGACAGGAGGAAGGGGCCCCTGGTAACCGCTGCTTACCAGGATATTTATTATCCCGGTAACCGCTAATGTCAGTCCCGGGACCTCTTCCTCCTGTCCTGGGCCCTACATGCTTCACGCTGCTCCCCTCACCTGGTTCCGGGCGCAGCGTGAAGTATCATCCAGCCGGGCAGCAGCCAATGAGTGGGAGCGGTGTAATCCCCGCACCCTCATCGCACAGAACTGCTGCCCAGTGACGAAAAGAGCTGCTGCGTGGACAAAAGGGGGAGAGAGGGAGCTGGAAGTATGAAGGTGACATGGGGTCCAGGAGCAGAAAGCTGGGGACATGAAGGGGGGGGATAATGGGGAGCTGGGGACATGAAAGAGATGGCAACTCAGGGTGTTATAACTCTTGCTGCAACACTTAGCCGCTTAAAAAAGTAAAAAAGGAGACTTTATTTCTGTATATACGGTAATAAGATAAGAGGTTTCAGTTGGACACTCATTTACTGCTTGATAAGAGTATACAAGAACGTGAGTGTCATAGGCCAGCGCACTATAAGACCTACTCTAGTCCTGTGTGCTGCCATAGTTTTCCCCTATATTCACAACAGTGACACGATGCACGTTAGGTTCAATAGTCACTTAGCAACTCCGAATATGGGTATGGCACCAAACTGTACCAAAACCTGGAGGCGTTCTTTGACACCAGATTACAATTGTACAATCTAGTCAATCATTGTTTGATTAAAAAAAAATATGAGGTAGAGTTGAATTTTTCAACAATCCGTTCACAGTTCAGTAATTATTAGCTAAAATAAATGTCTGGGAATTTGTATTATTCATAAAGCTTTTGGCATATCGTTTAGTATTCACCTGTATTCTTCTGAAAATCCAAAATGCACATTACACATTGTTGGAATAGTCAAGTGATGAGTGATCATGTATGTCTGCAGACACAAGAATTTTAGAGGTGGGTAATTGTAAGCAATTGCTTGCCATAAGAAAACAGACAGGGCGAATGCATTTAACTGAGTAAAAGACACACTAAATATAAACAGAAAGTGGTCGTCTGTTGCTTCACTACCTTAAAGAGGGCTACATCTTGGGTTATGCAAAAATCGAAATACCTAGACTTAAAGTATATCTATAGCAGTGTAGTTGTGGGCTATAGTATGGAAAATGTAGATTCTCTGTCATGATTTGATTGCAGTCTGTGTCCTGTTGGGGACATTTCCCTAAACTTCCTGTCCTGTAGACAGAAACAGAAAATGAGTGGAAATCTTTCCAAAAAAAGAAGAAGAATTCTTTCCCAGTCAGTTGTCAATGGATTAGACATCCACACTGGAAGATTTCCACTCACCTACTTGAAAACTGTATCGTTTTGGATTTCCCAGATTTTTCCCAGTGACAATGGTCATTAGGACAAATAGAGAGTGTTAATCTCCACAGCGGAGACACACACAGCATAAAAAAACTTTATTGGGGTTTTAACTAGGGATGCACCGATACCAATAATAGTATCAGTATCGGTGCCGATACCGAGTATTTGGGTGAGTACTCAATTTGATACAGACAAAGGCGAATCATCATACATGTTTACTACCCAAAGATATGAAGAGCTAGTCTAGAAAGGAATCTAAATGACTCATTTTTGGTGGATCAAATGTATGTCTTGGTCACCTTCCAAACACGACACATAATTTTAGGGTATTTCCCCTTCGCTCTAAGTCACTATAAGGATAACACAAAACACAATCCTGACGCCAACTTTGACACTTTGTGCCAGTTGTATTTTGCAAGGAAATTAAAACATTGAAAAAAGTTTTGCAGTACAGTTACATTCATCAAAGAGAAACCATATTTCACTGATGAAAAAAAGAAAAATGTTTTCTCTCAGCGATATTTAATCATTCTGCAACTTAATGGTCTACTAAAGCTTTATGCAGCTTGTACAATTTATGTTCTCTGTTAAAGTTAAGAGGATCGTGTGCCTTTTATGTTAAAATAAGCATTCTGTGATGAAAACCAGCAATCGTTAACATGCACATGAACAAGATGGCAGGGAATTTTTGGTTCAGTATTGTAAAAAGGTGTATTGAAAATTTATGTTGAGCATCCATTCTCCAAAATAAGATGGTGGCAACTGCTTATACAGATAAACCAACACAGTAACGTAAAATGGTGCCAGCAGTGTTAGTGTAGCCCAATCTTTATGAATATATTCCAGGACCAAGACTGAATTTCCATCACTGAGCCTGTAGGCATACAACCTTTGAAACCCAAAGCATCATCGTCTTGTGCGACTGACATTAAGAACCAATAGGTAACTTGCAAGTGAATGGACACATTTGAGCCTCTGCCATGGAATTGTAGGTAGACATAAGCAAAGGTCACTTTTCCCCTTAGCACTTGCACATTATCCAGACAAATGTCAACACAAAGGTTGGAGATCTTTCAAATAAAAAGAGGATTTTGAACCGGAGACTGTCCTTAGACACTTTGTTGTGCAACTGGAAAGAGGATTTTTTGTGAATCTAGAAATTCTTCTGTGAGACAGTAGATATTTTTTAATTCTGCTACAAAATATAAAAGGGAAAAGCAGAAGCTTACCTCTACTTTATTACGGGCATGAGGATAGAGGCAGATTCTCATGACACAACATGTTTCAGCTAGAACTAAACTGGCAATTTTTAGTAACTCAAGCACACTACTCCAGTTTTTTCTCAAATTAACCCTTGCAGAGGGGGTACCCCCACACTGCAAGGGTTAACTGCTCGTTTTGGTCTAGGGGTGAAAATAAAGAACATATACTCACCAGATCCTCAGTCCTGCTGCAGTGACTGCTCATCTCTCTCCCCCTCCGCTCCCACCGGCTGTTGTATGTCCCTCGGTGTGCTCATGTCTAACGGACCTGCATGAGATGTGATAACGTTACAGGTCCTTAGGAGCCTAGAGAAGAAGAGGCTGATTGTAACAGTCTAGCTGCCAGGCGGGACTGAGGTTCAGGTGAGCATATTTAATTTTTTTATTTTCTTTATTTTTTTACTACAAAAAAACAAGCACTTAACCCTTGCAGTGTGAGGGAAGCCCCACTGCAATGGAAAATCCTGGAGTTCTTGTTTATGCCAATAGCGATTAATCGGTAAGAGTAACAATTAATCACTACACAGGAACAAAAGGCTCCCTATGGTGAAAGCTACAAAAGCAGCATGCATTGGGGATTAATTGCACAATGCTTTTAATGTGAGTGGAAAATCATGTGAATGCTTCTACATGCTACTTGTGTAGTTCATACTATAGGCCACTTGTTCCCTCAATATAGTAATCAACTGCTAATCTTAGCTATCAATAACAAGAACAATTTTGGTAACGTGACTAAGCTACTGAAATTCACCAAAGTAGCCCCGACTTTTCAAAACAAGTATTTTTAAGCTGAAGGTTCTCTTGAAAGCCCACATCCACCTGTTGATACTCACCTTTATGTGTTTCCCTGCTGCTTCATCAAATGGCATGATAAATACCCCATGCTTTTAGGCATGAGAGAGCATGTCACCTTCTCCCCTTTCTTATAGTATCCCGTGCAAATACTGTAACATAAAGGATGAGAGGAAGTCACTGACCATGCATAAGCTCCAACACCATCCACCATGGACTCCTGGATCCAAAGGAGTCATGGAACAGTGGGTAGCACAGGGAAGGTGAGTATATGTAGGTTGGGAGTTGTTTTTTCAAGAGAACCTATTACTTTGTCATGAAAGAAGTGAGCAAGTTTCTCATTTTTATGATACCCATACAGATAGCATGACTGTCATCTATGTAGTGTATTATGGTAGACTAGAAGCAATCACAATACATTTCTTCAACACACAACTGTCATTAAAAAGGTCCATACAGTAGTTTTAAAGCTTTCAACTCTTTTCTTATCGTGCCTCTCGAATCGGTGCCATGATACACAAGACACTATGGTTCACAGTACATGTATACTTGGAGCCAGTGGCGGCTCTAGACTTTGCGAGGCCTTAGGCGAAACTTAAAAATGAGGCCCCACTCAGGCCCATAATGAGAAAAAATGCAAGCGATAAAAATGAAAGGTATAAAGAGAACTACAACTCCCAGCAATACTCTCTAAAGAAATGCAGAATAGTAACGGCTATAGGGGACTACAACTCCCAGGAATACCCTCGACAGAAATGCAGCATGGTAACGGATATAGAGAACTACAACTCCCAGCAATACTCTCTAAAGAAATGCAGAATAGTAACGACTATAGGGGACTACAACTCCCAGGAATACCCTCGACAGAAATGCAGCATGGTAACGGATATAGAGAACTACAACTCCAGTAGGTGACAGCTGCCAATTTAGGGATTTCTGATGCAGGAAAACGCAGATTACTGACGCAGAAATCCCTAATTGCACCTAAAATAAAGTTGTGAATGTAGCCTAAATACGAGGCCCTCGGGAGTGCAAGGCCTAAGGCGACCGCCTAATTTGCCTAATTAGAGAGCCGCCTCTGCTTGGAGTATACGGTGTAGTACAGCTACTCATGTTTATTTGTTCTTCTTGACCTTTAGAGGTTTGGTTACCCAACATCCAACTGTCAACTCATATATCTCTATATCTTTTGACACCTATTTTGCATTGCCCAAATGTCCTTACTGTTATGGCAGTTTTAACTCCTCCTTGTCTTCTGCTTTAGCTATGTTGGACACACAAACCACATTTGGACACATGAAAACACATTGGCTGCTTGCTTTGAAATATCCATTTGAAATCATTACAGTCAACAAACACATGTCCTGGATCTGATCATCTGCAGCGGATGTCTATGCTTTCAGACACATGCTGTGACTCAGTCTACGTAAACCTGTTCTGCAGGTTCTGTTCTGTTCTATGAGCAGACAGAATTATCCTTCACTGGCACACAACTATGTAGCAGGGAAATACCAGCATTTTCCTGGAAAATCTTTTTCATCTGTTCACGCAAAGTTGATCAATTGACTAAGTTTAAACTTGAAACTCCTTCTACCTCCTTATCGTATCATCCATGCCATAGGGGTCAATTCACAAAGCTCAGCGTTATGAGAGTAGAAGTTAATTTATCTAACCTTATTTTACCACTCTTTATTTTACTGGCTGAAACATGCAATTCACAAAAGCCGGAATCGTGAACGCACACGCAGTTTAACGTTCCTTAAGCAAGTGTTATTTTAACATCACAGACTTTATTTTATCTATTGCTGTGATAAATAACGTTTTGGGTGTTATTTTAACACTTTTGCAGTGCATTTTGGTAGCAGAAGGGGTGGAGCAGATGCCTAAATTACTGTTACTTTCACTTTCACCACACAAAAGGATTCCACAGATAAGGAAGGAATATATTCCATATGCGCCACATGCATACTAATTTTACATTTGGTAGAGAAGAAATCATATAGAAATAACAATAACTTTTTTTCTGAACGGAATGAATATATGAAACATTCGATTTATTTAGATCTACATCTGTTGACAATCAGGCAGTGTAGGGAGAGCAATACATTCTCCTTACCACCTATAAAGCCTGTCTTGATATTAAATATGTTGCATGGAACAATCCACTTGCTCTACAACCCCCACTGAAGGGTGTCCGGGGACATTTGATTTTTCATGTCATGTGAGATTTGCCACTAACCTCTACCTGTAAAAAATAATCTACATTTGTAGAAGGATAAAAACTGTCGAAATGACAACTACATGCCGCCTTCTTCTTCTGTACGCAAAAACATTAAACCATGTGAAAATGAAGAAAAAAGGTTCCATTTTATATACCTCGCGTCATCTCAGTGCAACAAGCATCAGATAACGCCTGAAATCTGTCATAACGCCACCCTGAAGGAGGTGATAAATCTACGTCTCAATAACGAGTGATAAAAGGACCTTTTCCTTTTGTGAATTGCATTTCAAGCATATTTTATCACTCCAGTTGTTAAAATAACGTCTGAATAGTTAAAATAACGTCTGGATAGTTAAAATAACATCTGAATAGTTAATTTAGCACTTCTTAAAAAAAGGAAGCGTTATTGAGTTTTGTGAATTGACTACCTCTAAACAGCAACTATATAACAAGCGATATCAATGAAATAACGGCCGAAATGAAGAAAATAAGCTTTGTGAATTGACCCCATTGTGTGTTTGTGACATGCATCCATACAGTCATCATGTATAGAAAAGAGGCAATTGGGGCATTTGCTATCTGGAGGAGGAAACCCAACAGTATTAGAACCATTGGTCCCCATAGCCGTTGGCACCATGGTTTCTTGTCTACACTATTCACTAAACATTTTTCATGCAAAACCTTTCGGAGAAAAATGGCGATTGCTAAGCTTTTGATTATAAGGGTGATTGCCTAAATAAATACCACAGGCACAAAGCATCTACACTATTGCTCAGCCTGGGGCAAACTTGTGAATCACAAGGATATGTGAGGTGCTAGCCTTCCTCAAACAGTTTTTGTATTTGGAGAGTTGGGTGGTAACTTGTTTGCTAAAGGGACAAACAGCATTGTAAGCAGCAAATTGTGTGTGAAATAAACACATTTTCCCATGAGAACATGTCCATGACATACTTACTTCAAACAAATGACATTCATGCATGGTATTTTCTGGCTTGTTAAAGTAGATGTAAACCCTAACTGAAAGATATTTCATTTGCTAAAGCACTAAACAGCCATATTCTTTTTGACTTTTTTTTAAAAAATTTATTTTCACCTCTTTTTCATCCTTTGTTGCATTTCAACAATGCTAATCTCCTGCAATGTCTTTGCAGGCACTTCATGTCTACATGCACAGTGATGACTGTATGGCATTTCTCTGGGAAGGTTTCCGAATAGTAACAATGAAACATGCCTGCACGGTGCATGCTGAAACCGCGACTTGTAGCCTCCACTAGAAGCACCATGGGGACAAAGCTAGAACACATTTGAGAGACAGAGACACCTTATACCAGGAAGTGCTTGAATAAAGACCTTCATGGCAGGATCACCAGGCATTTTAATGACAGTTGCAGATTTAAAAATATTAAAAATGACTTTGTAATTACATTACTTTTTTAAAGTTTATATTAGATTTTAGTGATTGGAATTATTCTGTTTAAAGGACATGTTATTATAAAACTTTGATAAAATAAAAACTGATGCACAAAAGAGTAAGGCTAGCCATATGTGCATATATGCATGGATGAACAGTATGCATGGAGGAATCAACACTGCCAGCTATTGTATTCAGACAGCCACAGCACCAGTGGCTGCCTGAATAACCGTGCAGTGACGACATCTGAGAGGATGCAGTCACTGTTTGATAACTTTTCATCGGATTACCTGATTTTTAAATCTGCTTTTGTAGCTGGGTGGTGCTGACAGATCCACCCAAAGCTCGAATTTCATCCAGTGCAGCCAATATTTGAGCCGTGAATGGCCAGCGTACACAAAAAAAAAATAGTAGCCGTCAGTATATGGTAGTTAAAAGGGCAACTTTTTAAAACACGTCATCATGAATGGTCCCTTTAACGGAAGTCATATTATACAGACCAGTGATGGATTAAGGCATGGGTAGGCAACCTCAGCACGCCAGTAGTTATGGAACTACAAGTCCCACAGGGCATTGCAAGACTGACATCCCCAGACATGACTTCCAGAGGCAGAGACATGATGGGATTAGTAATGTCACCACAAGTGGAGTGCCCAGGTTACCTACCCTGAGCTAAAGTCGGGTATACATAGGTTTTATTTTTGTTCAACCAAAGGGCTGAACGGAAAAAAAAATAACAGATTCCTCCATCCACGCTAAACAGCATGGATGCTTCCATTGCATTCTGACAGTGGCGTTGAGTCGCTATTCGAATACTCGAACGGAGAATTGATTGACTGCAAGCTCCGTTTGGCCAAAGATTTTCCAACATGCTCCTTTGGCAAAAGTCAATCTAATAATCAACTTCTGCTGAAGCAACAGGGTCACCAAAACAGCAAATATTGGTTGGTTCCTACTGAATCGTCCGAAATTCGCTGCGTGTGTAATCAGCTTTAGGCTTTGGAGCAACCCTAATCTATAAATCCTACTACTACCCTATATTTAGGAAGTTTTCCTGATTAGAACAATGCAATTTTATCAGAACACCACTCATGGCTAAGAGCAGAACGTACATTGGCAGCACCAAATTTAGGACTCTAACACCTCTATTTTCCTTTTATCAATGTATTTTGTTTTATGGAACAAAAGGTTTATTTTTCTTCCCATTAGCACCTATAAAAGGTGATAATTCTGTTGTTTCAAAGTCATGATTATCACAGTTTCACAGAGCTCTGCTATCTTTCCTGGGTGATAAATCTCACAGTATAATTGTTTGTGGTGGTGACCTGGTATCATAGTGTGACATTAGTGTGACACAATAGGGAGCATGGCCTACATAATTAAGAAGCAGGGTTAGAGGAGACAGTCACAGACTATAGCGGGAGGATAATACAAAATTCTGACCAGTTGGATACATTCCTTGCTAGAAAGTTTTTACTGTGTCCTGGATTTAAAAATCAGACATGCCAGCTTTGGTGAAAAAGGGCAGATATGCAAGACATGCAGCAAATGCCAAATAAATATGATGTACATATATATTAAGGATTTATTATACAATTCCTGAATAAAATGCCACTCACAATGAGATAAAGGAAGTGATCTAGTTATTTAATTTGCGTTTTGTTTATGCCCATAGCAAATCTTTAGCAAATGTTGCTAAATTAAAAGGAGTTAATAAAAGCCACTGTCTATTAGCAAGCACCATGTTTGTGAAATATCTATTGAAATACACTATGAAGGTAACAGCATTATCCCATTAAAAGTTTAGAGAAAATGTTGCCGGAAACAGTTATCATGTGCGGCAAGATTGAATTGCTGTTGGGTGCAGTTTAGCAGTGAAATCAAAGACAGGAAACAAAAGACTTTAGGATTGTGTAAAATCTGACACCTTGCAGCAACATAAAAGTGTTATTTGTTTTAAAACCCATAAGAAACAATTCTGAGTTAGAGGACCCAAGCAGGATTTTATCCCCAATCAAGTAAAATGATATCCTTTATTGCCTAAGGTCTTCCAGGTCTGCTACACACTGTACATAGAATCACCATCTCCGAATTGTAGAGCAATACAAATAGGTGCATGAGAAATACTTTTAAATGACTTATTCTATATAATATAGAACTTGCAATTCAGCACAATATTATCACTGTATATGTTTATATATACTATATAAATAAATAAAAAAGGCTTTAGAGAGACAAATAGGAGGATCAAAGATTATGGGTAGAAACCCAAGAAACAATAGAGTGACAAACAATGAGGAATCGAAAACATTATTAAGGGCCTCTTCACACCTTTCCGGTCTGTTGTGGCACCGCACAAAAATTAAGGCAAGTATTTTGCCCGTTAAGGTAGACCATTTATTTCAAAGGGGCTACCAACACGCGGGAACATACGTTAAAACATCCCTGTAGGATTCTTTAATGCAGCGAACCACAACACACAGCATGAGCATCGTGATGAGCTGCAGGGCAGGTGCTTTGCCGCCTGCTGTAGTTGAGAATGGGGAAACCGACCTAATGAAAACATGTCATGAAAGAAATATGGAGGCTGCTATTGCTGAGATCAGCTCCTAATTATGTTAGTTGCCTGGTTGTTATGCCAACCCTCTTGCTTTAACGTTTTTAAATCACTAGTATGGACCAATTAGGCAGGAAAGGACTTCTTACTTTTCTCCCACTTTTCCAGTATACATACTTACATGTTTCAGATCAGTTGTTTCCATTTATGGCTCACAAGTCTGGGAAGTACTCTTATGATTATGGGTTGCTTAAAGTGACACTAAAGTGACACTCCAAGCTCGCTCCCGTGATAGACTACAATCTCAATACAAATTAGTAAACTAAACGTAAGATTGTAGTCCATCACGGAAGCAAGCTTGGAGTGGTGGCTACTTCATTACACACACAGGGATCATGGGGAACAAAAGTAGCCACCTTCCAGAAGGAAGGACAGTGGCAGCATGAGTTTAGAGATGATTTGAGGATCTACAGATGAGTTATACACAAATAAGATACATTTTTGTCAAACCTGGTGGAAAAATCAGATCTCTTTCAATCTAATTGCTGCCACTTTTCAATATTCTCGATTGGATCCTTCAAGAAATGGTTTTGAAGCTGTCAATTTATATCAGTTTCAACTTCACAACTGACCCAATGTTGGTGATTGATTGTCGGTAGATTGCTAAATCTCTGGCAATTATTTTTTATAATATCTGCAAGTCCAACTGGATGGAGAGTGGTTGAAATTGCCTGAGAATTGCCAGGTGTATGTATGGACAGCTGTCTACAGGCCTAATCCAGTAGCTAACAGATAAGGGTATGTTCTTATGACTGTTAGCCTTTCCCAGACATCTCCTGTCAAGGCTTACTTCAAGGAAGAGTTGATTCGTTTTGGCTATTTCCCCTCAACACTGCCCCGGTGAAGGACAAGCATGCATGGTTGTGAGATCTGAATGTTTGTACCACAATCATTGTTACTTCTGTAGGTTTCTTTCCTTCCCCTATGATACTAGCTTGTATGTCTACATGACGTCCCCTGCAATCACCAGCACTGGCAGAAGTGGAGGAAGGAGTGACAAGGGTACATAGGTAAGATGAGCATGGTGAAGGTGAGGTTTGAAGAAACACTGTCACTTTAGCCTGCATGGGAAAGGTGACTATGTTGTGTAAAGTCTTCATTTCTGAAGGAAACAGCAATGTACATACACTACAATTAAACCAGTCACCATGTACATTTTCAAACAGAAGAGAATTTATCTAGGAATTGTTGCCAGTAGTCACTGTACATGATTCCCTTTTGCACTGTCTTATTAATTCAGCATTCTTGTGTCTCTATACATTTGGAACACCAATGTGGTGCTGCCCTCTACATGTATGACAGTCTTCTTAGACTTCCCAGATTACATGCCACACTTTATAATGCATCGTAATCACACAACATATTGTATGGGAAGAGCCATTTCTGACATGATGGTAAACCAAAAACAGGCACACAATTTCCATAAAATGGCAATACTTTGTAAAGAAAGAATCTCTCTAATCAAAATATTTGGGGTATCTTGTTCAAAAAAAACTATACATGTTGAATTATGAGCTAGGAAAATGAGACACAACAAATCAGAATGAAGGACTCTTGCTAGCCTTCCATATCAGATAGATTTATATAAAATAACAAATCGAGAGGAAACACTGCCATGTCCTAATAACAGTACATGTCTGAAGTAGAATCAGATTTGTACTATGTGAAACGAGACACGATTTGCACATACAGACTTATGAAAACTGTCAGAGTAGCACAGCACACAAAGCACATATACTAACATATACCCCAGCTCTCATTGCTGTACCTTACAGTTCCCTGTGTAATACAAACTTCAAGTCTGACCTCTGCAGGCGAGTAACTGCACTCAATCTACATTAGTGCCGGCGCACTGTATATAGTGCTTACTGACAGTATGTGCACTAGACCAAACAAGACTATCTTTTTGGGCTGCTATCTCACAATCAAATTGCTGTGGTCTGGTAAACACACAGAGAAAAGATTAAGGTCACCTTTAAACAAGGGTGAACTTATCTCACTTCAATGGAAATAGCTTCTACAAGGAACAAATCTCTCCTCCTTCACAGCCCATAAATTCCACATTCCCCATACAGTCCCTCCTCATACTCTAAAAAGAGAATGAATGCATAGACATGACTGTAAGAGGTTGTCTTGATGCTTAGCTGCATGAACTAATGTCATTGCAATCATAGTAAACATGTCTATATTCTGTACAAAGTTGTTATACACTATGAGGTTATTAATACTAGCAGAGCTGAGACAGATTGTGGAGCGGAATTACTAAATCCTGAAAAATACAAAATTAGGAGGCACAGGTAACTTGTCTATTTATATCACAATGTTATAATGCTCAGTATATAACTCACAATAGAATGTACAGTGTGGAGTATAAAAAAATACAGCACAGCGTACAGAGTGGAGTGCTATGGAGTATATCAAATACAGCACACTGTACAGAGTGGAGTGCTATGGAGTATACAAAATACAGCACAGTGTACAGAGTGGGGTGGTATGGAGTATATCAAATACAGCACAGTGTACAGAGAGAGGTGGATTGGAGTATAAAAAATACAGCACAGTGGACAGAGTGGGGTGGTATGGAGTATAATAAATACTGCAAAGTGTACAGAGTGCAAAGGTATTGAGTATATAAATACAGCACAGAGTACAGAGTGGATTGGTATGGAGTATATACAGTATAATACAGCACAGTGTGCAGCATGGAGTATATAAAATACAGCACAGTGTACAGAGTGGGGTGGTATGGAGTATATAAAATACAGCACAGTGTGCAGAGTAGAGTGGTATGGAGTATATAAGATACAGCACAGTGTGCAGAGTAGAGTAATATGGAGTATATCAAATAAAGCATGGAATGGTATGGAGAATATCAAATAAAGCACAGTGTGCAGCGGGGAGTGGTATGGAGTATATAAAATAAAGCACAGTGTGCAGCGTGGAGTGGTACGGAGTATACAGTATAAAATACAGCACAGTGTACAGAGTTGGATGGTATTGAATAAAGAACATACAATCTATTGTACAAATTGGTGTGGAATACAAAATGCTCATTGGAGTGTACAGAGTGGAGTGGCATGGAGTATATTAAATACAGCACAGTGTACAGAGTGGAGTGGTGTTGAATAAAGAGCATACAATCCATTGTACAAATTGGAGTGGAATACAGAATGCTCATTGGAGTGTGCAGAGTGGAGTGGCATGGAATATATTAAATACAGCACAGTGTACAGAGTGGAGTGGTGCTGAATATAGAACATGCACAAATTGGAGTGGAGTACAGAACACCCAGCACAGTGAACAAAGTGAGCTGGTACAGAGAGGAGTGGTATGGAGTATGTAAGGGGCAAACAACTTACAGGACAGGGCACTATGGAATATGTAACATAAAGCCCAGCATACAAAGTGGTGTTGCATATCATAGGCCTTAAAGCAACACTGAAGATGTACTATAATGTCATTGATGTGGAGTCACATGTTTCACTGACATCATAACTTGTTAATCCCTGCCAATGACAACACTGTGCAAACCAACTGGTCAGCTCCTTCGATCAGCTGATGGAGGGATGCCGGCTGAAAGTGTGCCGACAGTGGCACCCACTGTGCGAATTGAATCTGGTTCTTCAAGAACTGGCCGGAATTTGCGCAGTGTATGGCCATTGGCCACCTATAGCTGAAAGTTTTAATTGATGGTAGTGGGGGCATGTGGGGCCTTAGAAAAAAGATAGACCTAGTCACAACTGCAACCACGCATCCCCAGTTCCCTGTACTCTATTGTACAGCCCACAAACAGGGTATAGCCTGTAACTATAGCTGACCATGGCTATGATTTTAGCAAACACTATTTTTGTAAAAACAAAAATTAGGATATCATAAATGTAAATGCGACTTAAACTTCTGAAAGGAATCTCTATGCTGGATGATAGAGAGTCATGAAGCTCTAGCTATACGCCCCTACATCGTATGCCACCAAGTGCAAACCAGCCCTGCAAACAGTGGAACCTGATCCGCTGATTTGGGCTGCATCTCTCCAACGCACTGCAAAGTTTATGAAATAAGCCTGCATATAAGAAGCTTTGAGTCCATAATTGAAGGCATGCTAAACAAATGGCAGCTTCAAAGGAAGCAATGTGAACAGAATTACAGCAGGCAAAGAAGAATCCAGTCAAATATTTCTCTCCCTCTGCCCGAAGACAGCAAACGCTTTGCGGTTTTAATACCACAGTAAATTCTTGCTAAAAAGGATTATTATCGCTCACAACTTTGCTGACAAAAGAGCAAATCAGTCCAATATGTCCCGGTAATGTTTAGCACCCCTGCTCGGGGAAAGTTTCCCCCTGTCAAGTGACTGATGCAGGAAAATAAAAACAAACCGACTGCTGCCAACTCTTCTACAAATCTTGCTGTTTACTTGCCTCTAAATGCTCTTCATAACCACAAATATGTTCACAAACTGGCCATTGTCCACTGGCTGTATCCTTTCTCTTCCCACAAACCTACAGCAGAGGTTCCCATAGTTACCCCCGCTCGCTTATTTACCACCTAAGCGATCAAAGCCAGCCTACAGTGCACACAATGAGCCTTGCCAGGCTTCCTACAGGGTAAATGCCCAGCAACTAATTAACTAATATACTTCTGCATATGGACGCCTGGAGCAGGCTCCCTTCTCAAATCAACGTCCTCGTCACCAGGGTGTACTGTGCAAGGAACAGCTGATAACACTGGAAGAAATCACATCCAGTATTTAATAAACACAGAACAAAGCATTTCAAACAATGACACTTCATTAACAACACTGATGACTACAGCCATTTATGTTGGCGCGGATGAGCTTTGTCTCAGTCTACAGAAGAGCTCTTAGACACTATGTATCATGATGGCCACACACGTATCGATACGATGATTCAATCGATCAATCCATGTGACTATACTGATTGAGTGGAATAAAAAAAAAGAAACATTAGAAAACTCTCCATTGATTTCTACTCTACTTCATTATCTCGTCATAGTGGAACACTGGTGATTAGACATTATGTATCATGATAGCCACACACGTATCGATACGATGATTCAATCGATCAATCATTCGATGTGACTATACTTATCAAATAAAACATTTTGTAAAAACTTGAATTAGAGAGCTATCTAATGATTTAACTCTTCTTCATTATCTGGCCATGATGGAAGTTTGAATGATTAGATTTGAGTGATCTGGGGGAGTCAATGGTGGAGAAAGATCTGGGTGTTCTGGTAGATCACAGACTGAATAATAGCATGCAATGTCAAGCAGCAATTTCTAAAGCAAGCAAAATACTTTGGTATCATGATGGCATCATGATGGCCACACACGTTTCGATACAATGATTCAATCAATCAATCATTGTCATTATACTTATTTAATAGAATATTTAAAAAAAACTTTAATTAGAAAGCTCTGCATTGATTAAACTCATTATCTGGTCATGGTGGACTATGGATGATTAGACACTATGTATCATGGTGACCACACACATATAGATACAATGATTCAATCGATCATTTGATGCTACTAAACTTATCAAATAGAATAAAAAAGAAAACAAAACACCTTTCATTAGAGAGCTCTCCATTGATTGAACTCATTATCTGGTCAGTGTGGTATATTGGTGATAGCTTCTAGACTCTCAAACAAATATCTACGTATGTGTCTGAGAATTCATCCAAACACAGATCTAGTATAAGAAAACCTTTTGTTCGTGGTTGACTTTGATTGACTTGTGTCTTTTTTTAACCTATGCCCTATCGATTGCACGCGCGATCAATATCGTTAATCGATATGCATGAGGCCACCTTTGAGAAGAATAAGAATCACTCAGGGTTAGTTCCCAGATCAATCCTGTGTTAATTCTGCTTCAAGATTCATTTGCATAATCTCAGTTCAGCAAGAGGAAAAAAAAAAGCAGACAATGACCCCCTATTCCCTCCAAAGGGATCTCATTAAAATCCAAACAAAGCAAGTCATTGACCAATAAAAGTTGGCCAGAACTTTGCCCTATTACAGATGGAGATGTGATTCTGAATTCTGCAGCAGCAGCACATGTCCCTTACCTGAGTCATGGCTAGAATCCCATAATCCATACAAGCTATGCAATGCAAGAGGGTTCTCTCCCCTGGGAGGAATGTGACAGCGGGTCAAGGTTCAGGAGGAGCAGCAATCCATCAGATGAGCCCCTTAAAGCAATGTTCCCCCTCTTTGAGACTTTCTTTGCCGGGACAGTCGGAACTTGTGCAGAATCCTATCCCACTTCTCTGTGTCAGCCTATGAGAAGTGAAAAGCAGGGAGAGGCAGCTGAACGCCTCCACTTCATTTCAAAGCGCAGCGCAGCCAGCCGAGTCCCCGTGTGAGTCCGGGCAGCGGACAGCTCGGCCAATCTGGGTTAGGGGGGCGTGGCTTCCTCTGCCATGAGGCGGATTACAGCGATTAACTAGCTGGGTGCTGAAAGTGGAGAAGCACAGCGCATCGCTCGTTATCAGTGCCATCAGTCAGGAAGGCGAGGCAGAGCCAAACGATTTCTATAGAATGAACTTCCATTGATCAGTCTGATCCTTTCCCATGGAGGGGGCTACTGCTTATCTCACAAGCCACTTCAACACAAGAGCTGCCTTTATTTAATCACAGATTGCATTGTTTGCTGTAGTCCCTGGTGATTGGAGAGCTGGAAGTAAATATTGTTTGCTGAAAAGCTTCCTGTTGTCTGATGGAAGGCAACGTTTTTTATGATTGTAACCCGTTTTTTCCCAACCTTTTTTCAGGAGCGGCGTCCCTTAAAAGTGGCCAAAATCCTGAGGCTCCCCAGTGTAAAGTGTAAACATTGTAGTTGGAAAGATGTAGAAAATAATGGGTGGTTTTCCTCCACCCCCCAATATACCAGATCCTTATCCAATATAAGGGTCTGGTATGGATTTTAAGAAGGACCCCTTTTCCAATCAGGAACCCCCTTGCCATCAGAGTCCTCCCCTTTAACATAAGAAGACACCCCCCCACCACCATCCCATAAGAAGCTCCCTTGCTATCAGTGTCACCCCCTTTCATATGAAGGGCCCCCACTTTCCCATCAGTAGTCCCCTTGCCATCAGTGTTTCCCCCCTTTCAAATGAGAAGCCCTCCACCTTCCCATCAGGAGCCCCCTTGCCATCAAAGTCCACACCCTTCACATCAGAGTGCCCCCCTTTCACATAAAAAGCCCCCACCTTCCCATCAGGAGCTCCCTTGCCATCAGTGTCTCCCCCTTTCACATAAGAAGCCCCCCACTTTTCCATGAGGAGCCCC
>NW_017306390.1:565463-598533 GCF_000935625.1 Nanorana parkeri
AAGCCCCCCCCTTCCCATCAGGAGCTCCCTTGCCATCAGTGTCTCCCCCTTTCACATAAGAAGCCCCCCACTTTTCCATGAGGAGCCCCCTTGCCCTCAGTGTCTCCCCTTTCACATGGGAAGCCCCCCTTCCCATCAGGAGCCTCCTTGCCATTAGAGTTCCCCCTTTAACATGTGAAGCCCCCACATTCCCATCAGGAGTCCCCTTGCCATCAGAGTCCCCCTTCACATGAGAAGCTCCCACCTTTCCATCAGGAGCCCCCTTGCCATCGATGTTCGTCCCCATTTAAATGAGAAGCCCCCACTTTGCCATGAGGAGCCCCCCTCACTGTCTCCCTTTTCACATGGGAAGCCCCCCTTCCCATTAGGAGCCTCCTTGCCATCAGAGTTCATCTCTGGCTAATGTGGCTGTGGCAGAATGCTGGAGAGGACGCAGATGCAACCCGCCCTGGATGGGTGTCATGCATTTCCATAGCACTGGCGGCCAGGGCCGGTGCTGCCACTAGGCAAACTAGGCAGCCGCCTAGGGCACACTGCTGCCTAGGGAGCTGCCTCAATCACTCACCCCCCCAAGTGGCTGGAGCTCCCATCGAGAGTGCCAAAGAACAAATTTATGGAGACAAAAGCTGAGTTGGCACAGATCAAAATCATTTTTAGGGCTGATCTTTTAAAGAGACAGCAGACGGGATTCCTGTGTAAAGAGAAATTCCCTATGGTAATAATAACATTATAGTTGAGTAGAAGATAAATTATAATAATACGGGTCACTAGCTTTGTAATCTTGTGTATGTATTCTAAAGTAAGAAAACATCAAAGATTTCCTTGTTTTGTGACTGCTCTCTGATACACTACATGGCTAAACATTTGTGAACCTTCACACTTATATGAGCTTGTTGGCAGGGCCGGTGCTGCCACTAGGCACAGCCTCAATCACTCACCCCCCATGGCACCCCCTCGTCTATTTCAAATTGCAAAAGTCAATAGCAGGCTGGCTATTGCACCCACCCACTGAGCAGAGGAGTGGAACTGAGAGGCAACTCTCTTTCTCTCAGGTCCATCCCTCTGCTCAGTGGGTGGGTTTTCAATAGTCAGTCTGCTATTTCAAATTAAATTACATCCACCTGTTGCCTGCGGAAGCTATCCGGCAGGAGAATGGGGTTACCCGTGTGGGAAGGAATTTGGGGTTTCCTAGGGCTCAAAATAGTCTAGCACAAGCCCTGCTGGTGGCTGACTCGCCTGTACCACGGAAATCCATGACATGATGCCAAAATATGTTGTGCCTAAACCAGGAAGCATCCCCACAATATTGTCAAGATCTACCTGCTGCCTGATTGATAGATGGCTCTGCCTCTCTGGAGTCAGAGCCAGCTGTGCCCACCCCCTCCCCCGTCTGTCCCTCCAATGAACAGAGAGGGAAGGGGGGAATCCCTGTGGAGACAGTCATATGCAGTCACATGATCCCTCAGGGTGACAACGCTGCTGTGATATCACTGCAGAACTAATAGCGTTGTCACAAGAAGTGGAAATCAGATCTGATAGCAGGATCAACAGGAAATAAAACTATGTTACGGGGAAGGGGGGGACAAAAACTGCTGTGTTAGGGTCATGTCACACACGTAACTTTGTAGCAGCAATTTGTATAAACTACTCACTGCCTGCTCTCGTTGCTGCTGCAAATCACTGCTACAAAAACTCCCCAGTGTGGCATGGGGCCTGAACTATGCAAAGCAAGCAATTAAAGTAGTATTAAACCGCTGTGTCCTTAGTGGGTTTTTTTTTTTTGCAATATATGCACAGCATACGTACACACTTACATATCTTGCAAGTGTGCTCTTCTCCAGTGCTGTGCAATGCGGGCACTGTCCCCTGCCACCTCCACTTCCATTGCCACTACTGCCGGGTTCCCAGGCATCCTCTTTACTACTAATGATGTAGCTTCTGCACATGTATAGCCTTTTTAGGCTCCTATGCCAGCAATGAGCTGAGAGCATACACTGCATGGCACATGCACCATACAATGGGGGAATTTATGAAACCTGGAGCAGACAGAAAGAGGAAAAAGTTGTTTTGTTTTTTTTTGCCAGAGGAGACTTTGCATTGTCTGTTCTGCCCCTACCTCCTAGCAATATTTAATTTTTAGAGTTTAATTACACTTTAATACTCAGCTGTCCCACCCACCGGCAAACCAATGCAATGATAAGATTTTCATAGAGAAGGTTCTACTTTCAACACTTCCAGGAGTGTGGGATTCCAGTGTCCCCTGCAGCAGTCACCAGTTTCTTCTGATGACTCCTACTTGCTACGGGGGGCAGCGGAAGGAACCACAATGCACAGCCGGGGACCTGATATCTAACATGTCTGGAAGCTCTGTCGAATGTTGAAGATTTTTAAGCAAAAAAAATATCTCTTCAATGCAGCAGTGTTTAGCGGCGGTGGGACAGAGAGTATTAATTGCTGGCTTTGCTTGAATTGCCAGTTTTCACATTTTAAAAATAGCAACAGAGTCAATTTAAAGCTTAACTCTGGCTAAAAAAAAACCCTCCCCTCTCAAAGGGGCTACGCCTGTCCTACAAGGACTAACTGTTCATTTTTGTCTAGGGGTATGATGAGGGGGACTTTTACTTACCTGGGCCCTGCTTCCCCAATGGTCAGCACTCACCTCTGTCTCCTCTGCTCTGGCTTGTGGTCTGTCCCTTGGCATCCTAAGGCATAACACAGGGCTAAGGCCCTGCATTAGATGTGATGACTTCAGCAGGTCTCGGACCACTGGAGCAGAGGGAGAAAGAGGCTAAGGGTGCCAGTCTTGGGGCCAGTAGGAGCAGGGATCAGGTAAGCAAAAGTCCTTTACACCATATCTTTAGACATGAACAAGCAGTTAACCCTTGCAGTGGAGGGGGGGGGGGGGGTAACCCCACTGCAAAGGTTGTTTTTTTTAAACTGGTGACAGGCTTAAATGTTTTTGACAAACTGCAGTATATGCTATTTTTGCTTTTGCCCAAAGGCAAAATTACTCCTTCATATATGCCTCATAGGGAGACCCACAGGACTTTATTAAGGGTGCATTCACGCCAAAATATGTGTGATGGACGTGACTCTACGCAAGTGTGTTCACTTGAGTTGGCATAGTATGTCAACATGAATTACGTTATGTTGCGGTTTTGGGGGGAGGTTTGTTTAATTTTTACACTAAGCTATATAAGGTATTGGGTTTGCCTTGTGCTGATGTCCATTTCATTGCAGCATGCTACAATGCTGCACCATAAAAAGTAGAACCTGCTCTACTTTTTTTAGCACAGAATAGTGGACATCACCGCATCGCACTGGTAGGAGCTGCTCCCATCCACACCCATTCATGTTCAGATGTCCTTGCATTAGCATCCATTGAAAAACAGATAGCAATGCATCTGCTGTAAATGGGGTCTTAAAATAACATCTATAAATAATCACGGTTGTAGAACTGTGAGTATAAGCCCTCATTCACACTAGAAAAGGCCGACACGTACAACTCCCTGCTGCGTGCACGGCCATATCGGGCAGCTCCCGGGAAGGACAGGTACTGCGTATGATTAGTATGCAGCTCCCGTCCTTCTCTATGGGACTACACCGCCGTACGCCGCTCTACACTCACCCGCCCTGCACGTCCGTGCGGGTGTCCCTACTCGTACGCTGACAGGATGGATCCTGTCTGCGTTCGAGCCAGGAAACACGCACACCACTACGGACCTGCACTTGGGGTGATCGTTGGACGGGTGAGTGTAGAGCGGCATACGACCGCGTAGTACCATAGAGAAGGACGTGGGCTGCGTAATGATCACACGCAGCACCCGTCCTTCCTGGGAGCTGAGCGATACGGCCGTGCACCCAGCATCAGAGGATACATAAGAGCCTTATCAGTAGATACCCCATTTGTAGCTATGGACCCTCATTCAGGTGGGTATAGAAGGCACACAAACTCCCCTTTAGTCTGTAGTGTATCTATACTGTACATACAGTATATCATCTTTTAACATCTGTTCTCATAGAGGTTATCTTTCTGTTTCCTTCTGCAAATACCACAAACTGAACAGATAGTACAGCATTAGGTTAAAAAAACATGGTCAAAAGGTAAAGAGTCATTAGAATCCTTTCAGTTTATCATGGTCAATGAAGGGTCAGCAAAGGTCAAATGAGTTTGACAATGTTTTCTTTCTGTACGTCTGGTTAACTTCCTTAAAATGCTTAGAAAGTAGCTTTGTTAGCCTTTCTCTTACATTACCACAACATCCAAGTGCCTATTGTAATAAGCCTAACGTGTAATATAAATATAAATCTTCTAGCCCTAAAAAAAAGGCCGCCTTGATTTTGAGTTGTCTACCCGTTCAGAGAGTTGAATTTGCATGGCAATAGCTTCAGTCATACATCATTTTTATATTCCCATAAAAAAACAATGATGAATCAAAGCAAGACAACATGACTGCCTTCTACCGCTCAACCATTACCAGTTCCTAGCTGTAAAAAAAAAGAGCTTTGCTCTAGTAGAATATGTGCAGAGTGAGTGACAGTTCAAGTACTCACGATGTTCTGCAGCAGGTGGACTCCTAGATCTCACACTTAACCTGATTTAGGTTACTATCAAATAAATCTTTAAAGGGGAATGAAATCTGAAGTCCTAAATCAGCATGTGATTTGAAACTAGATGTGTGTATAAGCAAATAGGGACACTGAACACATCTAACAGAAGTTATAAAGTATAAACAGCATATCTTCTGCACAGTGGATGTAAAGGCAATGCAAATGAAAGCATCTGCAAAGGCTTTGCTTGACATTGCATGAATAAATTGCTTGCAGCAGTATGTTGATATTCAGCTTGTAAAAACTGTCATGATTGTTTTTAGCTAGGAAACATTGGCACAGCACATGAGGTTTCAGACTCAATAAACCCCTATAAGTAAATATTCTTTGCTGCTGCATGTTTGAAACTGACACTTATGGTATTAATGAAATTTGGTGTGGTAATGACCGTTACCTAAAAACCACCCTAACTCTAAAGTTAAAATTGACCTTCAACTCCCTAGTCCTAGCTCTAAAACCAAAGCTTAATACTATAGGTCATCCTGAGACCTAACCCTAACTTTAGCCCTAATCTTAAGGCCTAGCCTGACCCATTATCTAACCTTAAAGCCTAACACTGACCCTTTACCCAACCTTAAAGCCTAACCGTGACCTTCTACCCAACCTTATCTTAGAACATTAGAACTGATATTAAGAAGGAGAATATATAGCTGCTTTTCTGCACTTATTGAACAGATAAAATAATTTTATTGTTTAAGGGCAAAAGGAAGGAAATAACAAACGTTCAGTGTTATAGTTATATCTCAAACCTTGTCTCAGAGTATCACCCTAACCGTCCCCTTTGCTCTTCCAAAGACCTCCTGCTTTCCAGCTCCCTCGTCAACTCCTCCCATGCTCGTCTCCATGACTTCAGTAGAGTCTCTCCCATCCTATGGAACTCTTTACCCCAACCTGTCCGACTATCTCCCACTCTGACTGCCTTTAGGCATTCCCTTAAGACTCATCTCTTCAGGGAAGGCTATCCCACCTCAACCTAACCACTGAACTATCACTTTCTCAAACAATTCATCCCTACACAGCTACCTCCTCATGTATCACTTGCCCCTCCTTTTTACATTGTAAGCCCTCACGGCAGGGCCCTCCTTACCATCTTGTCTTGAATTGTATTGTGATTGTAATGTCTTCCTTATATTGTCCCATCGCACTCCTGACCGGACAAAAACCCAAATCCAACTGGGTGGGTGCGGTAGTGACAACGGATGCCTCCGTGAAATGTAGATAGATGAAAGTAGTCACTCGCACTCCCTGATATTAAAGTCAATGCTGTTTATTGACTGAGATAACTTTGACTGTTATCTCAGTCAATAAACAGCATTGACTTTAATATCAGTGAGTGCGAGTGACTACTTTCATCTATCTTCCTTATATTGTAAAGCGCTAAATAATATTAGTTTACATACACTTTAATTCTTCCACATGTGCTTGACATTTGGAAGAATGGGGACTTTGTATGTAGTTTTTTTATTTTCTGAAATTGCTGCTGTTCTAAAATAGCAGTTGGGTTATGTAATGTGTGCATTTTTACAACGTTTAGCAGATTTCCTTAATCTTCCCTCTTTAAAATGCACTCTTAGTATTTGCTAGCTAATATTTCTCATCAAGACAAGATGTGCATGGTATTGTTGAAGCCTTATGAGAATAATTTCACTTTTATTTAATACGGGTGAGATTTATACAATTCCAGATTTTTATACAGTGTAACTAACCACACCCATGTGAGAAATGAGCAAAAGTCCCTTATCTGGGGGGCTGAATTGTTCTTTGCGCTGGCTGTATTGCTTGAAAGTTTACATTCTTAAATCATTCCAACAAATGGGAATTCATGTTTGCAATCACCAATTAGTGGAAATATATATGATATATTAAGCCAAGAATCACAGAGCTGGACAAGTTGGGTCTAGTCAGGTTTATTTCTTAAAGGGAAACTATAATGGTTTTGATCAAATACATATATGAACTGTCTGCCTTCTGCCTGTCTTTGTGTGACTGAAACTTTAGACCGAGCCTTTCAATATGGGATTAGTCACTAGTATGACTGTGCGGGAATAAATTGAATTCAGTTGAGCAACGTAACCTGTAAACAGCAGTTTTTTTACCTACAGGCTCTTAATTGATAGAGATATATGCATGTCGATAGCTTCACCTGCTAGCTAAAACTGCAGGCTAGTAATATACAATATTTACCTGACTTAACAAAAAGAAAACTATTTTTTGTAAATTCTTGAAAGAATAACTCCGAAAATCAACCCCCTCTGGGTGATCAATGCATATTGCAATAATTTTAACAAACTTTGTTGCAGATTCCTACCCGTTTCTGTTCTGAAGAAAATGCCGTTTGTTGCAGCATGTCCTTTCCAAACTAATTCCTGAATTAGAAGCTCTGGGTTCATTATGATCAGCTAGTGGACTTTCTGTGTTGTAATGAGGAAAGTTGCAGTGTCAACATCCTTTCAGTAGTAATTAATAGGGATGCACCGATACTTTTCGAGTACCAGTGCAGATACTTGGCATTTTCACGAGAAGAAGTTGCAGCGGTTGCAGCGGGGACCTGGCTCTGGCACTCTACCACTGTCCGGAAATCATTAGTCTGTATTGTTTTAGAAAAACTGTCACATGACAATAAACAAAAATGTATCAGTACTCGTACTTGTAAGTACTTGGCAAGTACCAGTACTCGTACTCGCAAAACTGGTATCTGTGCATCCCTTTATTTATATTTATAAAAACAAAATCGTACATTAAAACAGAGATGTACAAATCCCAGGAGCTCCGTGTGCTCCTTACAAATGACAGCTGCCTCCTAACTTTTGCATTTTTCTCTAGTCTAGTCTTGGAGCTCAAAAGTATCAGTACATGTACTCGTACTTGTACCGAGTACTGTACTTGGTATCTGTGCGACCCTAGTAATTAACCCTTAGGGAGTGCCTTACCAAAAATTATATTTCTATTGCAGGGACGGCTAAAATGTTACTTGTATCTTATTGCAGACTTCTGGGGAAATCAATAAGCCAATCACAGGAGCAGTAAGTTACATTTCTGAGGGCATTCTGTACAGCAGTTTTGTATAGAGTGCCTCCAGGTCGCCATATTGCATTGAATTGTTTTGACAGTTTTACAAAATGAAAGTGGCTGCAGTTAAATTACAAAATGGCTTGTACAGTAATAATAATAACAATAATAATAACTGTTTGCGCAGCCCTTTACAATATAAGGAAGACATTACAGTTACAAAACAAATCAAGATGAGATGGTAAGGAGGGCCCTGCCCGTGAGAATTTACAATCTAAAAGGTAGGGACAAGTGATACAAGAGGTGTTAGCGGTGTGGGGTGAATTGTTTGAGAAAGTGATAGTTTAGTGGTTAGGTTGGGGCAGGATAGGCTTTCCTGAAGACATCGCTTCAGGGATCGCTTAAAAGCAGATAGAGTAGGAGATAGCCGGATAGCCGAGTAGGGGATAGCCAGTGTTTGGAAAATATTGCTTTGTAATTACTCTTTTTCATTCATATGCAGATCAAATGGGTGACCTATGATCTATATATAATGTAACTTTAAAAAAAAAAAAGCCTTCCAAACTTCACAATGCTGATTAACTTTCCCCCCATTTTTCTCCTCTTTGCTGTTTTTTTATTCCTATTTGTTTTTAAACCATTTTTTAAACTTTTTTAGTTTATTCATCTTTCATGTTTATTCATTCATGTTTTTGTGTGTCTCGTTAAAAAAAATCACAGCATTTATACTAAAAGCCTTTATCGTTTTTAAATATATACTTTTATCTATAGTAATACAATTTTTGTTTGTTTTTTAAACTAACACCTATCAAAGTAGAAAAAGATGCATTTGTGTGTCTATGACTATAGATTGAATAGAAAATAACATTATTTTTGAAAACACGGTAGCATCAAATGAAAGTCTTGTTTGTCTAAAAAAAAAACAATATATGTATTACTTTGTTAACTGAAGTAATGGCAAAATTTTTGTCAAATAAACAGGTCCATAGCAAAATGTAAAAATTATTCCTAAGGGTTATAGAGTTGTAAGAGCTTGAGTGGTTAATGCTCTCTATAAAAAAAAATTACATGTTCTTCACAGCTGAATGTATCTATTGTTCCTGAGCATCAGTTTTATTTTGTATGAAATTTTGTTATGCACGCTGTGATCATTTCCTAGCTTGGTGTGAACGATGACCTGGTTTTACTTTTATGTCACAAGTCTGTCACAAATTTTGGCATAGCACGAAAATTTGTTTTGCAATATTATTCACATAATATTTTCCAGGGATGATATAAAAAGGAGATCCACAGGCTAATTTATGAAATGTGTTATTTCCTCTCACGGATGTACCTACTGGAAGACTAAATGGGAAAGGATATGTCACCTAGTTGCACAATATGTGGAAATGGAAAAGTCCCATATAACATATATATAGTGGACGATAATAGGGATACACATCATTATTCTCTCCATAACTGTGCTTTCCAGTTAACGTCAAAACCTTTGCTCCATGTGTGGAAAATATTATAGATCAAACACACACACAAAACAGCCTTATTTGCATTTTTAGGATAAGGTTACAGTGCAATCTGAACTCTTTTCGCAAATGCCATAACTAACATATTTTATCTGCTAAATGTGCTTCTGCCATATGGCATTACATCATTATGCTCTAAAATATGCAATGCTGATATTTTTAATGAGATTTGGTGTAATTACAAACTTTAAAAAGGAATTCAAAGCATATCTGAAGCCAAACCTTTTTTTTTTTAGTTTTGAATAGAATAGGGAATGGTTAAAACTCTTGAAAAGCTTCTTATTGCTAGGTTTATCCCTACTGGGAAGACTCCCCTATTTATCCTTGTAGCACCAGAACAGAAAGTGATAGCAAATCCAAAATGTTACCATTGTCACTGGATCAGGTGATAAGCGGATATTTTCAAATGCATATTATGTATATACTTAAAGTGTTTCTATAGCCCTGTTTTGATTAGGCTATACTGGTAAGCAATTGGAACCAAGTCAAGCGGTTATTTTGACACCTGTTAGGAAGATTCACTTTTTCTGTTTGTCCTTGTGACCACTGTCTATAGGCTGCAAGTGAGGAAGATGGAAAATTGTTGAAGATATGTTTTGGATATGAAGGAAAAAGGAGTAGGCGTACTGTGTAATTGATAGATCTTAATAATAGATGTATACTTATGGTTTGGAGCAATATATTTCCATGTTGTTCTTAGAAATATGTTGGATGTACTTTTTAGCTTTATCATCTAAAATATATTGCATAAACGTTTATATTTACATTTTTTACTACCTATTTTGTGCACTTTTTTTTACTACATGGGCACCTTTAAGGTCCAATACCAACTCTATTTCTGGAGCCTAATGCAAATTTAGAAAGCTATGATGTGGTGTCCGAACTATTATGTCTATGCTGCTCTCTCTTTATTTAATTTACCCATAGATGGCGAAATGAGTAGCTGAGTGTCACTACCAGCTGGCTGCTATATGACATTTGCTTTTTTTTTGGGAAAGAGACACTGATCAGTAGCATGAGATGATGGACAATCTCTTTGATTAAATTCAGGCTACAAATTAATTGTTGGCAAAACCATGGGGTGAACAATTTTAAGCCCACGAAAGCAGCAATTGTGCTGTATTTCTTGGTGTTTAAAGAAACACATATACTGATATAAGAATTAGGTTGAACTCAATGGACATGTGTCTTTTTTTCAACCTGACTAACTATGTATATATGCAATTAAAAGGAAAACATAAAAACTATAAACAAAAACAAAATAGTTTTTGCTTTTGCAGCATACATGTGAAGAGTATGTTGTGATAACAGTAAGAGTGACTTTGGTGTTATCTAGTCATGATTTATATAGTAAGCAGAAATACCACTTTTGCGGTATGGTATAAGTATGTGTGTTTGTTCTGGTATACCTGACAATTGAGTTTCTTCTCTGGAGGCAACACTTGCCTCGAACTGTCTTGAAAGATAATAGCTCCATACAAGAAAATAAAGAATTCAGGACTCCATGTAAGCACTTTAGCAAATTACTTTTCAGTCATTTTTTTCTGGTAACCAGGTGTTAGTATGAAAACCACTGCCATCATGAATATCAGATAATCCGATAGGATCATTTTCCTAATGCGAAAGTCATAAAGTGTGTGGGGAAGTAAAGCAGAGAGGTTCAGCATTAAGCCTACAATCTCCTGTCCACATCAAACCTTAACCTTGTAGGGGAAAAGAAAATTAATCTTATACAAGTGATAAATTATTAAAAGTAGATTTATCGTGTTACTCTACTCTCTGTAATACACACACATCTATGGATTGAGACGCAAGCACATACTAGGTGACCTTTAAAAACTCATTATAAAAACTAATTCACCTCTCAATTTGTGCATTAAAATAACAATTACCTTTAGGGGGAAAACACAGGTAGTGTTTGTGTATCGTACAGCTGATCTAAAACACAAAAATGCAGGTAATATGGGAACAATAATAGGAATCCATTTCAGCATTGCGATACAGGGAATTTGCAAATATGTTCCGGGATAATCTAAATGAGTGTTTCTAAATATGCAGTCTGGAGCCTACCAATGTGCACAGGTGTGTGGCAAGTGGCTATGTCCACTTTCTTCTGTGCTGTCTCTGGTAGCAGTGGGTGGCAGGCAGGTGCAGGGATCCTTCTGACCCTAGCAGGGCTAAGTATAGCTTTGACCTGCATGTGTCCAATCAATGACACCAGAGGGGGAAAGACTTCTTACATTGTCACTGCTCTGTCAGTAACCAGGGTTTTGTACTTACTGAGAAGGCAGCTCCTGGCTTATGAGGGGGTATGTAAGTGAGTGGCATAACTCGAAATGGCATAAAAGATCATTGTCAATTGATCAATATATAAGATTATTATTAATAATAATAATAATAATGATATAAAATAAATTTCATAATTGTTTGATTTACCCTTACCTTTCAAATGCATTAGTATTAAAGCTGAACTTTAGGCAAATACCCAGATCAAATACATATGAGATAAGTGCTTTAACTGCCAAAGGAGTTGTGTTTCTGTACATCTAGCCTGGGAATTTACACACCCTTTCACACAGCAGAGCTAGGTGAATGACATTGCTTTCTCTCTTATAGATATGCAATACAGTAGTGTCATCTCCCCACCCCAAGACCGCTAACTGGACAGTTAAAAAGCAACATTAGATTGAAGACATCACCCCTTTGGTCTCCCTGATTTCTCCTCCCATGAACATGTTCCTTGTCAGCACATTTTCATACAGCCAATTTAATTGGCTAACTGTGCTGACCCTACCTTAACCCTTGCTAGGTATACTTGCTGGGTATGACAGCTTGAAGTAGCAGCTTACTCTTCTTGTCTGCTGCAGGGTACCTAACTGGGAACTACTGCGCCATCATGTTAAAAACATGTGCCAGATAAGGCATGTGAATGTTTTATGCCACAGGGCTGACAGGAGGTTGGTGCTTGTGTGGGGATACAGTCCGTGTACCCATCACACTCAGCCGCTGCTCCAAAAATGGCGGGTGGGTGCAGCAGGTGTCAGTGAGTGGCTTCCGACAAAATATCAGTAAAGGATGGACACCAGCACTCCAAAGCAAGTTCAGTATGTGTTTATTAACATACTAGTTGCAAATAGAACAGTCTAAACAACGTTTCGGGGTCTCACAGGATCCCCTTCATCAGGCAAACAACGTTGTTTAGAGTGTTCTATTTGCAACTAATACATTAATAAACACGTACTGAACTTGCTTTGGAGTGCCGGTGTCCATCCTTTACTGGTGCTTGTGTCAGACACAACCTTGCCTGGCACAGGATAGCATGGGGTCAGCCACCTCTCGGCTAGAGCGAGAAGAATCTGTGCCACAGTGACTCTTGTTCTCTTGGCATACCATCTGCAATACAGTGTGACTGTGTATAGCTTGTGCCGTTGGAAGATCATTGAGCAGGAGGAGTAGAGGTGGTTGGGCTGTCGCCATCACCAAAAGTGACTTAGGGCAGCACCACCAGCTCCAGCAGTGAGCTTGCATCCTTCCAAGCCACCCGTAGATCTAACATTACATTTAATCATTTATTAATAAATACTTAACTGCATTAATGCAAGACTTTTATATCTGCCTCAAATTTAGCTTTAACCAGACTTTATACAACTAACTTTTCTGCTCCACTGTTTTAAGCCAACCTCCAGCTACCTTATTAAATAAATCCATATGTGGCAAGATATATTTTTGTTTCAACATGATGAAACATGAGCATTTTATATACAAAACACAACATTTCAGATGTAGAAATCTCACATTTTCCCGAACAGCTTGAGTCTCACTCTTATTCGCACTGTCACAGTTATTGTAATGAAATGGGGTGGAGCCTAGATATTTATGAATTGTTTAGATTTTCAGGAATTCATTTCATTACTCTCCATGCAGCAGATCTGTACTGCAGATTGCATAGCTACAGAGCCTACAGTAATATTGCCATTACAAATGCCAGTGCCTAGCAAGATGCTGCAAGTTTCTCCCAGTGACATCCTATAACACTGCTGCCTAAGCAGATTTACTGTGCTGTTGTCAAAACACATTGTATGAAGCTGGCATATTGCTGAATAGCTCCAGGGAAGAATTTGATTTCTGCACAAGGAGAATATGTCCCCCAGAAAGAATAAACAATACAGGATTTATCAAACACCACTAAATATATGGTTTCAGGAAAGAAACCTTGGTAAATATTAAGTCATGATATACCTAAAAGAGGGAACAAACATTGTTTGCAATAAACAATTATTTGATCTTTAAAGCCCAACTCTGGAATTAAGGGAAAAAAACCCTCTTGCAGAACCCCCCTTACTCCGGAAGACTCTGGTGCTCTCCTCTTCTCCCTGATGCTCCGGGCTGTGGGTGGTCCCTCAGTGTCATCAAGTACTATTAGTCCTCCATTGTTATGTAAGGTGGCAAGCGTGTGAACGTGGCCAGGAGTGAAATAGAGAGGAGGCTGTGGGGTATCCGGTCACAGAGATGGAGGGAGCATGCCCGAGTGAGTAACAAGGTAAGTATTACTCCTTATCACACTACTCCTAGACATAATGATAATTAACCCTTGCAGTGCAGGGTGGGGGTGCCCACTGCTAAGGTTTTTAAAGCCAAGGGCTTTAATTCACCATTCCTAAATATCCAAGTGGATGGTATTTTATTAAACATACATAGAAAGGCTATTTTATATTATTTTTTGCAAATCTATCTGAATGTGATTACGTGCACACAGGTAATCATATCATATCACCGTGTATTCAAATGTATTTAAATCCAATGTTTTTTAGTTTGGATTGGGTTGAATTTGGAAGTGTTAGAACCCTTGTTAGGTTTTTATTGCAGTCTGTGTCTCTACTAGGGAGATTAACTCTCTATTGGTCTCAGTGACCATTGTCTCTGGTCGGTTAAGTGTTGGGAAATCCAAAATATCTGCGTTGTCAGGGACAGGAGGTGAGGAGAAATCTTCCAATGAGGAAACCTGTTCTGCTGACAAATGTCTAAGAGGGGATATGCCTTTGTTTGGAGATTTCCTCTTACTTCTTGTTGGGACTCTGCCACAGGAAGTAAAGTGAAATCTCCCCGATCTCCCTGATGAGACACAGACATTAAATGAACAAATAAATAAATAAAATAAATTATGGCATGAGAAATAATCATTCCCTATTTATGCCAAAATAATGAAAAAAAAACAAAAAAAGGCATTACATACTCTTCAGATATAGGCTGCTGGTGGGACCACTATATACATGAATCTGCTGCTTTTCCCAGCATAGGAATAGCACAAGTTCACTTTAAGTATCAATTTTAGAAATATTGAACGATGTTTTAATTAATAAAACATAAAAAAGCATCATTAGGCATGCCACAGGAGGGATATGGGTTGTAACCAGACTACAGACTTGATATCTGTAAATATACAGTGATATCTGCTGTATTTTCTACAAACCATCGTCATTCTACATGTATTATATGTATCTTGATTTTAATTTTTTTTTGTAACAGGAAAATTCAGTCAACGATATTCTTTACACTAATATGGTTTTTAACTGTTTTCAGGAAATGCAATACGATTTAGAAATTGGATTTGCAGTACACATTTTGACTCCTGTTAAATATGTATTAGATATTGAACAGTAGCAAATTAAATAGCATCACATTTTCCTAAAGCTATAATAAAATGAAAACAAAGAGCAGGAAGGAAATGTCTATAGACAGACACTCAGCACTGTGATTCTGTTTAGAGCTTCATTTCAGGGCTCTTTAGGATACCATTGATTTGATTTGAACGGATAAGCACATGGAACAGAGAAAAGATACTGGCACTGTCAAGGCAACATTGATTGCATTGAATTATTGTAGCCTGATGTCTTCAACTCACTCTTGCTAATTATAGAATTTCAAATCAGTTCCCTAATCCTGGATGAAGTCATAGAAATGAAGCAAGGATGGCAATTATGTGATTTCAAGAAAAGTACTAATGAAGTAGTACTGTAGCCTTTCCGTAGTCATTTGAAAGAACTCTATTGTGATGTCATTCATATGAGAATGTTTATTTTGTACTCTCTGGGTTTGATAATTGTTGAGTCACTATTTACCTAATATAAAAATAACTCTTGGTCCTTCAAATAAGAGATACAATTTTGTGTCATCTTAAAGTGAACCTGTGCCCAGACTATGCACATTAAAATTCTGAACAAGCATTAAAACACTTTAAATCAAGCCCTCATTCATCTATGTATCTATAGGCATTGTGGAAAAATTATTCTTCACAGTCCAGTTCATATGTACTGAAATCACAACTTCTTTCCCCTCTATTTTGTTTTGCTTCAGAATTTTATCTGGCCAACACCTGGTGAGATTGTCATCAGTGGGTTTGATCAGTTTGTAACAAAATAGCGTCCTAGAGTCCTATTTTAGAAGTCCCCTTCCTCCAGCACTCCCTAAGGGGAGAGGTGGGTTTGGAGTTGACAGATTGATTGTGCTTGTTGTTGTGGAGCTCTAGGGCTGGAACTCAGGCCCTGTTGCAAGCTGTGTGCCAGGGGCGTAACTAGAAATCACAGCAAAATTTTGTATGGGGCCCTGTGATTTCTAGTTACGCCCACCTGATAACCCAAACAGCCCACCTAAGGGTGACCCTGCAGAGCCCACCATAGACTCTCTATGGTAGGCTCTGCAGGGTCTCAGGTGGGCGGTCAAGCCCTCTTACCTGTCTGCAATATGATTTAGAAATTGGATTTGCAGTACACATTTTGACTCCTGTTAAATATGTATTAGATATTGAACAGTAGCAAATTAAATAGCATCACATTTTCCTAAAGCTATAATAAAATGAAAACAAAGAGCAGGAAGGAAATGTCTATAGACAGACACTCAGCACTGTGATTCTGTTTAGAGCTTCATTTCAGGGCTCTTTAGGATACCATTGATTTGATTTGAACGGATAAGCACATGGAACAGAGATCAGTGGGGGGCCAGTAGCCCCTATCTTAATTTTGGTTGTCCCTGTCTGCCTGACATCTTGTGTCCGGGTTTCTGCTGCCATGAAACCCGGACACAGCATTTAAAACCCGAACTGTCCGGGTGAATCCCGGACAGGTGGCAACCCTAAGCTGCACCGGGACCAGGAGGTAGTCCTGTGAAAGTTGAGAAACTGTCAAAGTACTGGAATATACGCACACAGCCTGCACCTCCACCGGGATCAGGAAGCAGTGCTCCGACAGTTAAAAAAAACGACCGTCCTATACTGTAAGGAGCTCCACAGTAGGCACATGGCAGGGCTCACAGCTTCCAATGTGCGGTGTCAGTGGTAGGTCCCCAGGGTTGCCCTTGTCTGCCTATTATTTCAACATCTTGTGTCCGAGGCTCAGCTGGCCTGAAAACCGGACACAAGATTCCAAACCCGGACTATCTGAGTGAATCCCGGACAGGTGGCAACCCTAGCATCGCCTGATAAATAAGACCAAATGTGAATTCAATGTTAATATGTAAAATATGTACATATGACACACTGGCAACATCATCACAATCAATGCATAGTGTGCAGCTTTGTATCATAACACATAATGGTATTATTATTATTATTGGTATTAGTATCATAATTTGCAAATCAGCATTAATATACTCCTGACATTTCACAATATACAGATGCATTATCTTGAGCTTCAGCCATGCAACTGTGCCTAGTCAGCCTTTGAATGTCTGTCTTTAGCCGGGTATACATGGTTCTATTTTTTTTCATTCAACCCACAGGCTGAACTAAAAAAAAAAAAAAATCCCCCACTGTTTCCTTTTTCTTCTAATAGCAGCTGCCGGACGCTGTCAGAATACCCAAACAGAGCTAGCAGCTGATTGGCCGAGAATTATCCAACATGCTCCTTTAATCAGCTGATCGAGGGATGCCAGGCCGAAAGGTGACAACAGTGGCACCCATACAGCAAATGTCTTCTGGTTCATCAAGAACCGTCCAAAATTCGAAGCTTGTATACCCGGCTTAAGAAGAGGCATCTAGTAAAATTAAGTAATCAGCCAGCTGCATCAAGTATTTACTCCCACCCCAGTGATCACTCAAACTATACATTGTAACTTTGGTCCGGCTCACAAGGTGAGTAGTAGCAGCAGGAACTGATCTGTGTGAGGTGTGTACACAGATCCAAGAACATAAAGTCTACTGCTTAAGCACAGGAACTTATATAATTGTGTAATCTACACACCACAATCTTAGTCCGGAAGGTACATTTTGTCCTTGGGTAATTCCTGAACAAAGGTGGTGCTTGCCATCTTAAGGCATTGTCAAAAAAGTACTCTGATCTCTTCTGTGAAAGAAAACATACTTGCAACTGGTACATACTGTGCACGCACTTGAAGTGTACGTAAAGGCTGCACTTTTTTTAGTGTGGATAGTGTGGTGAAAGATTGGACCCTTTGTCAAGTTTTTTGCTGTCTTTTCCCTGCTGTGGAAATGAAGCCCTCTATCTGTCCTGGTAAGGGGTAATCCTTAACTGTAGAGTTGTCATGAGAGCAAGAAGGGAAGGGAAGTTTTTCAATGGGGACAGCTGTTCTGGAGACAACTATCTACGATGGTAATCTCCCTCACTTTCTAGAGATTTCCTCTTGCTTCTTGTTGTGTCTCCAAGACAGGTAGTGAGGAGAGATCTCTGTAGCAGGACACAGACAGCAAAAAATAATCTGTTAAGCGTATTAACTCTTCCATACACTTTAAAATTGACAAATAAATGTGATGATAGGTCCACTTTAACAGTAGAAGCAATCACAGTACATTCATTTCTCTTAAAGTAATATCCCTGGATTCTTGACTTTTGATATACTTTGTAGACAAAAGATGGAAAGATGTCACTTCATGGTAGCTTGACAGGATGGTCATAGTTTATTTCAACTGCTCCCTACATATACATTTCATGATCTCATGGATTACTGGGTCTGCAGATTGGACCAGATGCTCTCCTGCCAATCTTCATCATCAACCAACTCACAGAAAAACCTACAAAACACCATAAAACCTTTTGTTTAGTGCTTAGCTGGAAAGAGCAATTGTGGCTTACCAAGGTGTGACTCCAATTCTCACAAACTGGTAGAGAATAACATTTTGATTGCTTAATTTATCTCTGTTTTTGGAAACAAAGGTACTGGTACATAACATAAGGTCTCCCTGACCTGTCCTGGGGGTCCCTTGTGCGTCCCTGTGCCTTTAAGGGGGTTGGGCTTCCTCCTGACGAACCTGCACCCAAAATTATATTTTGCTACATGTGCTCCAAGATGGAGACTCTCAAAGTTTAGAGTTAGGACCGCACTATATAGAGGTGCCTTGGCGAGGCGGTGCGGCTTTCACATTTTCTGCAGAAGACGTGTATCTAAACCTCCGTTTTTACCCTTAGCGGTTAGACAAGTTTTTTTCCATGCTGGCTGGTGAGTGTGCCAGGAAAACTTTTTGCTGTTGTCCAGACCTGTCCTGAACACAGCCCTGAACTACCCAGGGTGTATTCACAGTATTAACATATCTGCCATAGACATAATTGTTTCCTGATCTATCTCTTAGCATTCACACTTGGCAATCAGTTTTACTGAATGTAAATGTAAATCTACTTAATGATCTAAATGGTCATTAATTTATTATGAACAGGAACATTAGCTTATAGACTCTTTACAGAAGAATTAATTAAAGGACACCGTTTATAAATGTCAAAACTAATCATAATAATTAATCCTAGCTATAAAATAATTAAGCAGCTTTAATTTATATTGTAAACATGTGTGAACAGTCCTTCAGATCTACATTTGTATATAGCATGTTACTTGAAAGCATAGCCCCCAACTGTCCCTTATTTGTAGGGGCTGTTCCTTTTTTAAAACCAAATCCCTCTGTCCCTACTCATTAACTTTTGGTCTCATGTATGGACCTCTATATATAATATATAATATTGTTGCATATTCATTTTTTATGGTTCTTAAATAGGGACATGGGTGTGTCCTTTGCATACATACTTTTTGCTAAAAAGTGTTCCTCTTTCTCATTTATAAAGAAATGAAAGTGTGTTTAAAGAGACTCTGTCACCGACTTTAAAAAGTTGCAAGTAAAAGCACAGAAAAATCACTCAGAGGTCCCCCACATAAAGACAATCACTGAAGATCATCTAAAGCAGCGGTTCTCAACCTGTGTAACCTCAGCACCCACATTTGTCCTAGGTGATTAAGTAAGGACCCAAGTCGCACTGCATTGGAATGCACAGCATTCGGTTACAGCGTGTTCTGGTGCAGGCATACGAATGTGGGTGGGAGGTATGTTTAGGTACTGTTAAAATGAATGGCAATGCAACGCACCTCCCACACCAGAATGCACTGTAGGTGTGATTGCGTGGTGTGTTGGTCGCATGGTACTGTGGGATTAACGCACTGTACTAGTGTGATCGGGCCCGCCCTCAAAAACACTGACAGACACGCATAACTACAGACGCAATCTCTCACACACAGACACACTCCAAAAATGTTTTATTTTTTTTAAAGATCCACCCAGTCCCCCTACCTCACGAGAACTGGCGCGGATCCTCAGCCTGGGGTCTAGTGTGGGCTGCTGTGCTGTGACGGAGCTCCATCCATATGTGCATTGTTTGTAAAGCTCCCTTGCACGCCCTGTAGAGGTGTTGAGAGACAGAATGTAATGTCACTCAGGTTCAGGCACCTCTTTAGGACACGTGAGGGAGCTGTAACCAATGCATGTATGGATGGAGCTCCCTCGTGGCCATAGCCCCATCCAATCTCAAGTTGACACTCAGTGCTGGGCAGCATATTTTGAATGGCTGCTTGGCACAAGAACTGACAGTGCTGTGCTAGGGGTAGGATGAGGAGCCTCTCACCTAGAAAAGTGGAAGGCATGCGGTGACCCACTAAACATGGGGTCGTGACCCACTTTTGGGCCACGACCCACCAGTTGAGAACCAAGGATCTAAAGGTACCCGCAGACATGAACTGGCACTTGTCCAGTCTAGGTGTTCTCAGCCACTATGTGTTTTGACCACATGTTGATGAAGGACCTACAGACAAAGCCAACTGTGAATACTGATCAGGCAAGTTAGAGATGGTTTTCTGATCACCATTATTTTCACCTAAATAGCTAATGCCTGCAATGTGTTTGGGAGCACCTCATCCCTGCCTTTCTCATAGACTCAGAGCAAAGTTTTTCACCTTTTGTCTTTTTTGTACCTTTGTTTGTTATAAGTTTAACTGTTTTTTTTCCTTTTACTTCCATTCCTGCGCTTTATGCTAGCAGGAATAGAAAGAGGGCGTGTCTGATCATGTTTTTTAAGATTATGAAATTGGACTATACAGCATGACCAAACTATTATGCAAATGTGTCTGATTGTTAATACAGTGTCTGTCTATTTCTGTGATGTGAACTAGGATTTGATGAAAATGCTCGTTAAAATGTGGTTGGGCACACCCAAAAAAAAACAGGTGCCTAAAGACAATTGGGTTGTGACTTTGATATCTATGGACACCTAGACAAACAGCTATATACTAGGGACCTCTCAAGTGGGAGCAACGAACAATAGTTCAAAGAAGTTCCAGGGCTGCTAATAATAATATTCAGTAATGTTTAATAGTATACTTATCCTTGTATAATGAGGCTTTAAATGGTTAAATGATAATGTTTTATAATGTGAAAATTATTATGAGGTGAAATAACGAACACCCATAAAGTGGCTGATATACCTTAATGAATTGACCTTATCATGGATGTTATATTACATATGCTCCGCCCTCCTCACTTCTATATTTATCTGCTTGAGGTGAGCCTCATTTAAACATTAAATAACAAGATCATAAAACGGTTTATGCTGAAAACAGACATTTTTGCCATATATACTGGTAATACCGCATATGTAGACAACAGATGGGTAAACTCCCCTGCCTTGAAGTCGTGGTGTAACATAAAGACAGTAATCTGACTTAGTCTCAGAAAATTCATTCCTGCTGTTCAGGGCAAAGTCACACACATTTGGGATGAAACACATTTTTATGGCATTTCATTAATTTCAACCCTTGTTGGGACTTTTCCAAAAGCAATAAAGAACCCCATATCAGAGGCTTTTATCTGGCTGATAAGGACCAAAGGGAGTTGGAAAAAAGCTTAGAACAGACCCCAGTGTAATATGTTTCTTATTATGACCAAGGTTATATAGCATGTTAAGTAATACATATCCCTTACAATAGGAGATTGACACTGGGGTCTTTGGAGAATTTCTGTCTGTTAAATATGACAACATGTACATGGAACTCAGGGCAGGTTATGTAAGTATGTACCAAGAATTAGTTAACACATCTTTTTTTTTTTTATTGAGTATGGAGATTTCAGAATATGTAAAGGTATCAGATTACCCTACACATTTGACTGTCATTACTACTAGATACTGATTTTGACTGGTCTGTGATTTGTTAATATGCGATAAACCAGACAGACCATCAAGATGTCTACCAAAACATGACAAAGAATAAGCAGTTTGTGGCTCTACAGTACACCTGTGTCCACACTGGGCACACCAAACAGTTTTTGTACTTTATGATGGTCCTAGAGTCTCTTTATGTTTCTTGATTTAGATGTGTATGTTTTTTATATAATTGTGTTACACTATAATATGAATAAGCAGCAAAAGAACTTTAAGGGATCATTTTCATCAACCAAGTCTGCTGTGGTACATTATCACGTGTTGTGGTGCACTGCAACACAAGTATGCTGGGAAAATGCATTACTGCAGCACATCCACAGAAATGACCTCCAAACAAACCCTTATTCACCTTTGAAGTCATAGGCTTTGTGGAGAAATTGATCTTTAAAGTTCACAACAGAGGCATGTAAAGCACAGCTTCTCTTCCCTTTGCTTTATATAGCAGCAGAATCTTGGCAGCCTGCCAGCCTTCTAATGTAAAGACAAGGTAGTAGTTAGAAACAAGCTGAAAGCCAACTTCAGAGTCTTTGTTTTGTTTTGAGGATCTTTGAGAATTAATTATTTCACAGTACAAGCAGGTAAAGAGATCAGAGGTGGCTTGTTTTAAAGCTCCTTTACTGCTTGATTAGAATATTAAATCGTTTAATGTCTACAGTCTGAGTAAAGGAGCCCTTGAAGTTGGTCATGCATGTGGCAACTTATAGTCAATTTCAAACATTTTCTAGAAACGAAGCAATCTACCATTCAAAAGTTCGATCATCTACTAGAATTTGTGAAGCTGCAAATAGGCAATAAATTGAAAGCTTCAATACAGTTTATCAAAAGATTGCACTCAAAACAGAAAAAACTACAGCACTCTCTTAAAAAGCGATCAGATTTTTCCATCAAGTTTGATTGGGGCAATTTTCATCCCATCTCCTTTCAGTCAAAGTAACCAACATTTTATGCCTTCGATTGCTTTGGGATTTTGACAATAAATGGCATTCAAAGTTTGATTGCTCCACCAAATTGCCCTGTGTATGGCCAGCTTTAGTGTAAAGCATTACAGAGCTGTAAACCATGTATTGCTGCAGAGCTCTAGATACAGGTTTAATAATGGTTGTACATCGTTGTGTAATTGCATATATCTAACGTAACTGGACTGGTATTGCTATTTTAATGGCTATTCGAAGGCCCCCATGTTTACTAATTCTTCCATCAAAAGAGAAGAAAAATGTTTGGGCATCTAAAAATGTGGTCAAAAGATGGCTGTTGATAATGGACACTGGGTTCTGTCTTGCATATACTGAGCAATGCTTTTGATGAATACACCAAGTTCTACACCATAAACACAGGAGTTCCTAAACTTTTTTATGATTACAGACCTACAATGGACATCCTGCCCAAAATGTCTCCATAATCCTTTTGCCAGACTGTGGAAATCATTATCATTACCAGTCCCAGACTTCCAGTTCCGGCGCCAGATGACTTAGCCGTGTCTCCCGGAGCTCCGTCCCGCCGATCGCCGAACACCCCCGAACCCAGCCGATCTTATCCTACAATAGTCACCGTGACCTACACGCACAGCAGGGGATATCCCGCATTTGCACCTCATCAGCCATCTCAGCGTCCTTTCCTGTATATAAGGATACATGCCAGGGATGTCCTTTATCCCCACTCCTCTTTAACATGGCAATCGAACCACTCTCCCGCTCCCTAGCCTCCTCTCCCCTGTATTCAGGAGTCTCAATAGGCCCTAATGATGTTAAGTTAGCCCTGTTCGCCGATGATATAGTACTGTTGTTATCCGACCCCTCTACCCAACTTCCACGAGTGCTCCAACACATAACTATGTTTGGTACATTCTCGGGGCTAAAAATCAATTTTGCCAAAAGCGAATTATTGCCCCTATCATTACCAGTCCTGTTAGGTACCAGTATGACTTTGGAAAATGCCAATAGCTGGAAAAAAATTATAAGTATTTAATTATATTTATTTATATATGAGCCGGGAAATCACAAATACTCAATCTAGCTTCAGCTAGGTAGAGTTTTGCTATTGTTTTCTTGCAATGAAAATATGGAATCAAGGGACAATTTCACAATTTCCTTTTCTAGATATGTAATGTAAATAATGTTGTTCCAAGAGATAAGCAGCTTGAAGAGAACCAAAATATTAATTGCAATCTGTTTACACCAAAGCTACTTGATATCCAGCCCAGCCTTTTCGAAATTAGCTTTATTTCTTTGGTCTTATTGGAAGCAATTAAATCATCCTTTTCCAGATTTAGATATCTAGTCACTTACCCCCATCAATTGTTTCCAATACCCCAGTGCAACATCATCAACAAGGCAAGCTAGGCAAGATCCTAGTATCCTGTGGATCTCCAGGAAGCCAAACTACAACTTTCATTCTCATGCAATAAACCAGCGGGACAGAGAATTGGTCAAGGCTGTGCACCTGCCTGTGCCAATAGATTGGTAGATTCTTTCTCCTTAGGATTTATTCTCTTTAGGAATTATGAAGCTGGTAAATATGAGTCTGTCTTTGGCTGGATCCTTCGAGTTCCAGGATGCTCATCACGCCCTTGGGAGGTCTCATTATCACAAGTGCTGCTCGAATTGGGAACATTGATTGTAATAACAGACCTGTAATTTTAATGCTTCCCATACACGCAGACAATTTTCTGTCTGTTTACCTACTTTTAACTTGCTTTTAATCAAAAAGATAATTGAACTGTTCAAGTAAACTACAAAATTTTCTGGAATGTAAATATATAAATACACAGTATGAACTGTTGTTGGTAGGTTGGCTTGATCTGTCCTAACATTTTTGCAATCCTGATTGAAAATGCTGCCCATATGAGAACTTATTCAGCCATTGCTACCACTTTCTTCAACCACCTTTGGATACTTGAAACAACTGAATGGATTCATGGCAAATTACCTCTAACAACTGACATATTTATGTTTCAATTATGTATTTGCTTTTGTGATCAAAAGCAGGTTTAACATTTAGGAGATATCCAAAGATGTCCGGAGACATTGAAGAACAATTGGAATGACCATACAGTATGTTTGCAGGCTGCTTCACAACCTTGGTCAATTTTCTCTGGCAGAGAAAATTGATTTAATGGACTAGGATTTCCTGACTACTGTTTCTACTTTGGCAGGTCAATATTTGTTCCAAAAATTATTTACAGAGTTAAAGTGATACTAAACTTAAAGAGTTAAATCTTAAAAATGCATTCAAGTTTCCTAACTAATAACACAAATGTAGCTTATTTGTGCATCACTCAGCTGTAGATCCTCTAATCATCTCTGACTTTATGCTGACTCTGTCCTTCCTTCTGGAGGGTGGCTACTTTTTTTCCCCATGGTCCCTGTGTGTGTTGTAAAGTAGCCGCCGCTCCAAGCTCACCCCTGTGATGAACTACAATCTCAATGCAAATTAGTAAAATAAATGTGAGATTGTAGTTCATCACGGGAGCAAGCTTGGAGTGGCGGCTACTTTAGAACACACACAGGGACCATGGAAAAAAAAGTAGCCACCCTCCAGAAGGAAGGACAGTGTCAGCACCAATTTAGAGATGAATTGAGGATCTACAGATGAGTGATGCACAAATCAGCCACATTTGTGTTAACAATTAAGGTTCTCAATAGAATACAGAGGAGTTTTCCCAGCAATGCTCTGCTGATGTAATCTTCCCAGGATGCAACGCTTTGGTACATTACATCATTTGTGTGAGGACTGGACCAGGAAGTAGATGAACTCTATTTGTAAGTAAATGAAAAACAAGTTTGTTTAACTAACTAACTAACTAACTAACTAACTAACTAACTAACTAACTAACTAATGAATGAAGATGATGTTAAATCATCATGCAGAGCTGCATGCTGATGTGATTTTTAGTGAAAAGGGATAAAGGTCCACTTTAACTTTGACAGGAGTGTCAAATGAAAATGAATCTCCCTACCGTGGACACACACACCAATGAAGGTTCTAACCTTTCCCCGCCTTATTCAAAACTAGAAAAGAGTTTCACCTTACCTTTGTTATATTTTGTGAATATAAAGAGTTGATTCTTTTCTCAGCTGTGTTGTAGATTATTTTTGCACTGGCTTGGAATATTGGTACAGCCTATTATGAGTACACAAAAGCTTGGCTTGGCGCTATGCACACATGGTCCAAATAAATAGTAAAATCTTTAAATTTTGGACACGGTGTGAGGATTACATGGTGCATATTATTATACTATTGATATTACCAAGATGGGCCACGTTTCCTTCAGAAGGGCCCATTTGGTCCTGACGAGCAAGCATTTCTGAGAAACTAAATCTGAGCTGGTGTAAAAGAATTATGAAGATATGCATCAATCGCCTTTGAAGCCTTTCAAAATAGTATCATCTGTTTGCAATATTAAAAGCATAGGATATAACAATAAAATATACAAGTCATAACACATGTATGTAGATGGCGCACATTTTTCATTGGCTAATGTATTTGTGAAAACTATACAATCTCCTCCATGCCTTATTACACATAATAGCGGTTTAGGGTTTCATAGTGAAATATTTTTAAAACATACCTAGAAGTAGATGATGTTAAATTCATAAAACAATACAATAAATTAAAAGCTTGTATGATGTGTTTTCCCTCTTTAGTGTTCAGACATTACACTTATATCCCAATGGTTTTGATCCTAAGGACTGTTTAGAATTTTATAGGCGAAACTGGAAAGATTTTCCCTCACTTCCTGTGCAACATAATTCAGTGTTCCTGTCTGGGACAAACTCTCCAGAAGAGACACACACAACTTTTAGTAGAGTGGAAAGGGTTAGACTTTCTTTCACATTTTGACTGCCGTTTGGGTCTCTACTTGGGGGTTACCTCACTTCCTGTCATCCTATGTCTTAAAAATGTTACAGGGGCCAATGGGATAGAAAGTGAGCGTAGATCTGGGGACCGAAACAGTGGTAAAATATGACATAGATTTGAACCCTTCCCCAATAAATCCAAAATTAAATAGGGAAGACATGTTTTCCTTTTTTAATGAATGTCGGCCTGATTTGCTAAAATAAGGAGATAAGTGAACACAGCATTAATTTATGTTGAGGGGCTTCATGCACATGATTGCATGTTTAAAGAACACACAAGTGTACTTTACCTCACCTCAGTTCACATTAGGGATCATTCATGTGGGCATGCACATCAATACGGTGTGCATGCCCCCGCAGAGACCCGATTCCGGGCGGGACAGATGCTGCGTGTAATTGCATGCAGCAGCATGTACCTCCCTATGGGAGGATGCGGTTGCACACAGATAAATGTGGTTACACACAGACCTGATCATGGTTGCAATGCTTTACTGGCTCCAATACAAAATAAATGCGCATTTGTCTATTATGAAGAAGTGTGCATTTATTACCTTTTTTTTTTAAGATGCAATTTCCCTTTAAGCAAATCAGGTCCAGTATATTGACGGTTAGTTTCTGCCAAAATAAGTTTATCTAACTGATATGAGAGTGTATATAAGACTTTACTGCGTATTTAAATTGCAGACTACAGATTAAATTGCAGCTGGTATTTGTGTGTTCAGAATTAAATAAGCAATAAAATGTCAGGAAATGAATATTTGCTCATAGAGGTTTGTTTGTCATCAACATCTTTATTATCATTGGATTGAAATGTCATATATAGTGGAAATGTCAAGTCATGGAATTGCAATGAGAAACTCTACAGTTTGCACAGAACAAATAAAGGGGCATTTTAGCATGTGCTTTTCCTAGTTCCACTGCCTCTGGCCTTTAAAGCCTGGATCCCTTAACCATTTAACTGCTGAACCAGCTGAGCGACAGAATAAACATTGCAACACCACTGCCACATAGCGTGCATAGTTTTAACATAGGCGTGTTTTGTTTTGAGCGGTTATAGTTTCCATATGAGAGAACAGATACATGATTATCTAGTTTATGTTCATGTGTCATGCTTGGTTTACAGTGACAATATATTAGTTGTGAGGGTCTAATTGAACTGTGTCTTTCAGAAGAATGAAATGAGATAAAAGCATTCATCACTGGGACTCAATTTAGACAAGAAGACAATCTCTGTTCAGGGTACGAAAATATACCAGCTAAATGAAAAGGCCCTATTATCATAGTGTGTGGTCTTTACACATTTCTATATACATCTAAATTGGCAGACTATACAGTACCGAGACCAATGAAAGGTACCATAATACAATTATATACATAGGAAGTATGTTACGAGACAGAAGAGTCCACTTTAATCATGGCTCATCACCCTGGAGGTAGGATTCAGCACTAGGCAGACTGGAAAATGACATCTTAAAGAGGTGGTTAGGGGTTTCAATTAGGGATGAAAAGGGAGCTTGTTAGAGTAGCTTAAAGTGTATTTTAACTTTTTCAGTCAAATTTGAGAAAACCACTCTATATGTTTGTGATGTCTTCCCATTCACACAGCAGAACTATAAAAAATCTTTAAAAAAATATTTGTTACCTTTTAGGGCTAGTTCACACCATTCTAAGGGGTCTATTCACAAAGCTGCCGAGGGCAGCCGAGTGAATGACCGATCAGAAGTGAAGTGAGCCGAACACTGTTCGGCTATTCACTTAACCCAGTGTTTAAATCTAGTTTACAGGGCGTGTTACCTCTTTGGGTTATGGGGGGGAGGGGCTTGCTGGCAGAGTGGCATGTCTACAATCTCCATACAAACTAGTAAACTCTATATAAATTAGTAAATTAAATGTGAGATCATACTCCATCACAGGAGCCAACTTGGAGTGGTAGCAACTTTACAACACACACAGGGACCATGGCAGACAAAAGTAGCCACCCTCCAGAAGGAAGGACAGTGGCAGCACAAATTCAGAAATGGTTTGAGGATCTAGGGCCAAGTTACACAAATAAAATACATTTTTCTGAATAGTTATGGTAATTGAATGCATTTTTAGGGTTTAACACCTGAGTTTAGTGTCACTTTAAAAATACCTAGTTTCCCCCATATATAATGTTAAGAAGGGGGCTGTGGGAAGTTATTTTAATCTAATTAACCCAGTCTGTACTGTGCTGGCATATTTCATTATCCGTTGTAAAATAGATCTGAATGCTGTCTGTCCTAACAAAGGGTTAAAGACTTGGAAGCATTGTTTTTTATTAAGAGAAGCGTAGTCTGCCCCTCAGCAGTCTGTCCCTCTACTTTCACTTTCAAATTGTTCAGGGTAGTCTGGAATCTGCACAAAGGCCTTCACCAAAGAAATATCTAAAAGGTAAGAAATATATTTTTTAAAAGATTATTTTTAGGTATGCTTTATAAATGGGAACATTTAACAAACATATAGAGAGGGTTTTCTCAAATTTGACTGCAAAAGTGGAAATGTACTTTAAGTCAGTAGCTGCGGCCTTCATATTTCTATGAGCATAGGCTTCCTTTAAAGCAGTGGTTCTCAACCTGTGTAACCTCGGGACCCACATGTTTCCTTGGTCATTAAGGCGTGACCCAAAAATGATTTCATTTATGAAACATTTTAATTTATTACACAAAACAACTTGTGCAGTATACTTTAAAGGCTACAGTACACTGCTTGAGTTTCCAATAAGAGACTTGTCCATTGGCTATCCTTTGGTTTGATATGTATTCATTGCACCTTGCCTTCCCTGCATGGCAATCTCTCTTCTGTTATGTTAAGAAATCTTTTTAAAGGTTAATCTGCCATTATTTACTCCTTTAGTGGTTCATGGGACTAATTCAGCCATGAAAACCACAACATCTCCATTTGTCATATGTAGATGACAAAGGAATTCACTTACAAGAACATTATGGTTTTGGGAAATTAACCCTTGAATAGCACGGTGTGACCCCTGTGTGTTTATTCCATACTTGAGTATTGCACTGTGATGTTTCAGATTCCTGCCATTCCCCAGAGAGCACCCTTTTCCCCAGATTACATAAAAACTCAAAAAGCGTTAATACAGTGTTAAGTGGCTGCTGACACTTTTCATATGCTGGTAACTCAGTACAATGTGTGTTTTCCTGCTTGTGGAGATTAGTTTGGTTTTCTATGAATTAGGAAATGTTTTGCCCTTACAATTTGTGTGTTTGCACCTAGCAAATATTTCAGAGTACATTAGATCAGCTACTAATTCTACTGCACATTAAAGTGTATGTAAACTCTAACAATGATTTTACTTTTAATTGCCCCCTTTTGGCCTTTTCAATAGATCATCAAAAGTGTTTTGTCATATCTGCTTGATGAGTGTAAAAAAAATACCTGTTAATCCTCCCAGAAATCCAGTGAATTTGTAATGCCCTGTGCCCTCTGCTGCAATGTTATCAGTTAGCAGTGTGTATGTTTCTCTCTGTAAACTACAGAACACCTCCCCTCTAATTTATAGAGATACGGAGAGAGGGAAGTGTCTTTTCAAGGGTGACAATGCTGCTCTTCCATAGATACAGTACAATGAATAAGCATTATCACCCTCGGCCAGGAAGTGTATTACTGGCAGGATCACCAGTTAAAAATAAAGCTCCACAAACGTTGATTAAAAACTTAAGGAGGCAGGTGGAAAATTGTCGACTGAAAAATATTCAGATATTCTGGGAGCCATGGGCATGGGCTGTCAGAATACAATAGCTGGAAGGATTTCTGGCAGATCAACACATATTTTTTCTATTCTTACCACTGTAAGAACAGAAAAATATATGTTGATCTGCCAGAAATCTAGTGAACGCCTAAGTTCCAGCTTGGGCTGTCAACACCTTTGCTGCATTGGGATACAAGGAATACAGGGCATAGAACATGGAGAAATGTGCATGGTTTGCAGAGAAGTACTGAATATGTTTTTTTTTTGCCCTGACATACGCTTATGGGTCTATTTATAAACAGGGCTCTGCAAACATTTTCAGGCTTATTCACAGAAGGGTGAAGGGTTTGGAGAAGGCAGGAGAAGTGAACAATCTAGGACAACGTAGCTGATCTTGAAAAATTCTCCAATTCAGCTCACTTTCCAGTTAAGCTATGTTCACTTCTCCTGCCTTCTCCAAACTCTTCCCTCTTTTGTGAATACACCTAAAAATATTTTGCAGAGCAAACGTCTCTGCAAACAAGATTCACAGCACATTATGACCAGTAGATGGAGCCGCGGAGCACAGGAAAATCCTATGCTTCTCGGCTCCACCTAGTGGCCATAATGTGCTCTTAATGTTGTTTGCAGAAACGATCGCCCTGTGAATGCTATATAAAAAGACCCCATAGAATAGAATTATACTCAGATTATAACCTTCATCTATTCTGTTAATCAATGCCCATGAAAGTAACTACTGGTAAAAGAAACTCTGAGATTGTAACTTTTCCTGGAGAAAACAGTATTTTGGGCTCTTTTTGGTAGCTATTTGGGTGACCAAATAAGTAAGTATTGGTCATGTTGTCTCTGCTGACAGGATTTGAATAATGAGGTTCTATGTAGTGCCAGTCTAATCTGTGTCTCTGCCTGAATACCTACCTTTCGACAGAAACCATATGACCAGTGCTATGGTAATCTTTTTTTAGAACAAAAAGTATTTAAAGGCCCTAAAACGGAACTACAAGCAAGGGCCACTTATTTAGCAACCCCCCCACCCCAATTTTAAAATGCTGTAGTACAAAAAAAAACACTGCGGGGATAAAAAGTACACCTAATTTTCCTCTGTCTTCTTTAGTGATGTCACCATCCTTTCAGCGAGATCCAAAGGAAGCATTCAGCATGAGCAGTCCAAATGTTGCAAAGTGCAGGGATATCTTCTCAGAGATGTGGGCTACTCAGCCTTCCCGGAGATCTCACCAGGAGGATGATGATGTAACTTGGAATGGAGGGTGGGTCAGTAAATAAACTTTTTTATTGCAAGGTCCAATTTAATGAATAGCAGAAAAGGGGAGGGTTATAACATATATCATATATTTCTTATATTCCACTTTAACTTTGCTTAGAAATCTTGAACCTTTCAGACAGTAACCTTGGCCCAACACCAGCACAGTTATGTCTAAGATTAAACACTACATTTATTAAAGCCCTAGAAAAAAAATCTTTATTTTCCCACACAACTGACGTAATTGTTATTCTTAATATTATGGAGCTGATACAAACTTTCATTTCTTTGACAAAACTTTATTATCAAGTCGCAGTACGCCAGTATTTACTTAGTTGGCTTTCTAACACTATGACTGCAGGTGTGGAAAATCTATTTTATTGGATGGAATGTAGTATACTTTATAAAGAAGTTCAAACCCTATGTGTACTTCACTACTGTGTCCTCCTCTTCCAAACTCTTGAAAGTTTAGTTGGTATTCCGCCACGGCTCGCAGCAATGTTTTAAACACATTCCTCTTGGCAGTACCCTATATTTCAGTGTAGTTCTGTTGGGTACAGTAACTATGGGACTTAATGTGATCCTTCCATTTGATAAACAGGCTGATTTTTTTTCTTCTCAGCAGTTACACATAAGCACAATATGTCATGGCATGCACAATGCGGCTGATTATAACGTTTCACTATTTTCCTTTTTATTAGAGACGCCTCGAAGAAATCACATTTTCCACTGCTTTAAAAAGAATAAAGAACTCTCTCATCGGGGGGAGTTTCTCACTCTGGGCAAAAAAATCTCATGAACTATGAAATCTCTTGAAAATGGTTTCTACAGTTGTTCCCGAATACGAAAAAAATACGAACCCAACAATGTGATTATTTGCTAAGTATGATATCAATGGGCACTTACAACTCAACATTAATCCTGCCTGGCTCTTGGTCAAATATCTGCTACAAAGGAAGAGACAACTATGTTGATAGACCTTTTTTTTAATGCATGGTGATGTTAAAGTAACACTTTCTTTGGCCAATGTTTGCAGAAGCTGCTGCAAAAGGTGAACTAATCGGCTTATAAATGACTAACCAGTGCATATTTAGTGATCGAAACTTTGCAATGGCCTGTCCCCAGAGACCCAGGTATTCCCACAATGGGTGCTACCATCTTGCCTCTTGCACAGCCAAGAGAAAGCTTGGCATCAAAGATACCTCCAGGCCCTTAGATTCAACCTGGGATGCTCTGTTAGATATGGGGGTGGCAGGCACACTGCTAACATTGTGACGCAGAGAGGCCATACTGCTCTGCCTACCGCCCCCCCCCACACCCCCCGTCACCCAAAGAGATGCCGTCTGAGGCAACAGCCTAATTATAGCCTCAGCCCTGCCTAGGCCCTTTCTTTGACAGTCATGCATTACTTCTCACTGTATATATCAGTGGTGGCCTGGGGGTGTTTAGAAACCACGATGAGGTCATAGCTACTGACTTTTGGCAAAAAGTCACAATTTGCATATCAGCAAATCTTCTGTTTAGTCTGCTTAGGTTGGCTTTTTTCTCTAAGCACACTTTAAATGCACCATCATGTTTGGGAGAGTTTAAAATAACTCATACTG
>NW_017306390.1:598572-637377 GCF_000935625.1 Nanorana parkeri
ATGTATGATATTTTGTTTATTAAGACACAGTATGGTTTCTGGTTTTTTTTTTGCATTCCAGTTCTGCTGATATTCTTCAGCCTCTTTTAACCTGATAGTACCAACAGTGAACCATGCGTGCATGAACATTTATAGTCTCCAGCAGAAGCGAATGTGACAACACAGGGGAGTTATTAAAAGGGACAGAACATTGTCAACCTATTAAAGGAAGTGCCTGAACAAGGATCATCATTGCCAGGATTACCAGGTATTGCTTTAATGAAAGCTGTAGATCTGATGATATTAAAAATGAACATGTTAAAGAGCATATGAGGTCTAGTCATTAGGTTTACATACGCTGTAAATGTGTCTGGCCTTTTTAATCAGTATTTTGAGCCTTATTTGAAAAGCTCCACTAAGCAATATTTGTATCCATAAATCCCTTTAACATTTCAGAAAAACCACAACCGTTTAATGTGAAAACAAATTTACTTTTATGTGGTCACTGTGATTGTAACTCAGCATGTCACAGCTGAGCATGTTTGAACCAGTAAAATAGATAGAGGGATTTTCCTTCTGTCCTGAACTGAGGAAGCTGCGCTGTATATCACTTTAATGTAGTGGAGGGCTTGAGATCCTGGCACAGCACAATGGCATTTTAATATCTTACTCTGTGCAAGGAGACTATGTTTAGGAGGCTTTGATAAATAAGGCCTATATTTATTAATATGATGATATGAAATAAAGGAAGGACATTAATCCATACAGTCACTCAGCTTTTACCATTTATCATTCAAAAGCAAAAAAAAAATATCGGTGATGGTTGGTTGCTATAAGTTACTGCCATTTCACATAATGCCTTTTTAGGTCATTTTGAATGTGCATGTTCTCCCTGTGCTTCCGTGGGTTTCTTCTGGGTACTCTGATTTCCTCCCACACTTCAAAGGCATGCTGGAAGGTATACTGAGCCAAAGTGAAACCCGAAGCGAGCCGATTGGCCGGCCAATGGCCGGCCGAAAGCCTCGCAACTGACAGCTGGGCGGAGCCAGCCATGATCTCATGGCTGGCTCCGCCCAGTTGCAATGACAGATAAGTGTCCCTAGGTTACCTGAGGATGCTGAACTGTCATTAACCCTTTCATGACTGAGCTTGTTTTTCGTTTCTGTTCGTAAATGACTGACACACTTTTGACATTTTTGCTGTGTGATTCTTCCACGTCAGTAATATACTTTCTTACAAAGTGCACCCACACATATTATATATTGTTTTTTAGAGGACAGATAGGGCTATATATTTATATCACATATGTGTGTCTAACGCCTCACTTAGGACAAATAAAATATAAAAAAAGAGGAAAAAAACATTAAAAAAACCACCTTTTTCCCAGTTTTGATTTGTAGTATTTTTTTTACAAAACCAGCACAGCTAAAAAAAAATTCAATAAATACATTCATTTATTTGTCCCTTTTTTTTTTTACACATTTTTTTTACACTTTTCACATTTTATTTTATTTTTACACTTTTCACTTTTTTTAAACTTAAAAATGTTATTTTATTTATTTAATTATATCAAGCAGTCATTGTGAATCTCACTGTTACTGCTTGATAAATTAATACATTTTTGGTTATTATCAGGCTGCTTCAAACTTCAGAACAGCCGATAATAAGTTAGTGACACTGATCCTGCAGCAGTTCAGGATTCAGCTGTCACTAAATGTTTTCTGATTGTTCCAACAACGATCAGCAAACTGAAACATTCTCCTTTCACCAATAGATACATTATGTATCTATTGGTGAAAGGGAAAAAAAGCCAGTATAGCTTGAGAGAGATATCTCTCTCGATCTATACGAGCTGTCAGAATGCCGGCAAAAGCTTTTCCCGGCCGCTCTGCTTTGACTCTCAGACACCCGATATTAAGGTATCGGGTGTCTGAAAAAGGTTAACCCTTTCATTAATGAATGCCTCTGTAGTAAGGGCATCCATTGATGAATGTTAAAAGCTGATTCTCAGCGGTTAACAGCCCTCTAAAGCAGCAAATAACTTGTCACGTACAGTGTACGTGACGAGTCATTTGGTCCCTTTGTGGCTGGATGCACAGTGTACGTCTCCCGTCACGAAGGGGTTTTAAACAATGACAACTTGGTGTCACGGCCGGCTCCGCCCAGTTGTTATTCATTGGCCGGGACCTGCAGAAGACTTTAGCAAGTCCCAGCCAATAGGAAACAATTGGGAGGAGCTAGCTGTCACTGCTAGTTCCGCCCACTTGTTTCTTTTTTATAATTTTTCTTTTTCTTTTTTCAATAATCTTTCTTTTTTCTTTTTTCAATGATCTTCATTTATTTTCTTTTTTTTTTGGAAATCTTTATTGATTTTTTTAAGATTTATCATTTATTTACCTTTTTTAAACATTTTATTCTACCTTTTTCACTGTTTTTCTATTCTGCTTCTGTACCACCTGCTCGGCGGCATTCGGCTATTCACTCACTGCCATGCGGCCCCTATGAGAACAGGCCGAACGGCAGCGAGCAGCCTGACGGAGCTTCCGCTCAGCCGATCCAGATGTTGGACCGGCTGAGTTGAACTCCTTCTGCACTTCGGCCCAGCTGAAGCAAGTCGATGTACAGCTGATTTCAGCCGATGTGCGGCTGAAATCAGTCGTGCAAGCCTGAAGTGAATAGCCGAACAGCGTTCGTCTCACTTCACTTCGGGTCGATTGTTCACTCGGCTTTGTGAATAACCCTCTAAAATGCCTTGCTGAACCAGTGATACTCATTATATCCACTGTGTAAGATGAAGAAAAACTTTAAAATGGGCTTTAAGTACTGATGCTGAAAAACACTACATTCCATAAAGGCGACTACTTCATCAGTTGAAACTTGGCATAACACAATAGACATGTTTAGGTTTTGAATTTAATAGTATCAAATAATGAAGAAAAATACCCTGGCAGGCCTTTTTTCTACTATACTTGCTGAAAACTGCTACAACATTGAGTTAATTTACTAAAGGAGTAAAGGCTGTTCATTTTGCAAAGTGTATGTTCATTTAACTTACTGAATAAGGTGAAACTTCATTATGAATACCCATTCATGTGCAAGGTAAATTTAAAAAAAAGGATGTTTGCTTGAACATGAGCTAGCAGTAACCACAGCTTCACATCATTCACTTACCCAAGGGAACATATACTTGCTCTATTCCTTTAGTAAATCAACCCCATTCACTTTCCCCACCTTTCTAATCTATGTAAGTGTAGACACATGTGTTATACTGTCAGTGGGATTGATTTACTAATGGAGAAGAGAATGTTCACTTTCAAAAGTGCATGTTCGCTTATCAAAAAAGGTCTGTTCCCTTTGAACACCCATTAATGGACTAGGGAAATGAAAAAGCAAGATTGGATGAATGTAGCTTCACCTTATTCGCTACTCCTTTAGTAAATCAATCCCCAATGATTTGTTGGAAGACAGTGCTGCAGTTTTCTCATGCCTTAGATAGTTCCTTAGGAAAATGATGATTTTTAGCACTTTCTTAACTCATGCTACTGAATATTTTCTAGTTTTCTAGGTTAATCTAAGTCTTTAAAAAGGGTATTTTATTTTTTAAAGTGACTTAAGCTATTCTTTGCAGCAACAAGAAAACGTTTTCCTTGCTTTACCCCCTCTTGTTTTTGAACAGTTGCCTCAGTTTCAGACTGCATTATGTTTGATGTCATAGGTAAAATCTGCTATAACAGCCAATGGGAACATAATGATGCTTCTATAAACTCTATTAAATAAGCATGGTGAGGAGACTCCTATTAAATGGGCCAAACAACTTTACCAATTATTAACAAATATGGATTGTTTAGTATGGGCTCACCTATTATACCTACTATTGTTCGCAGTACACTTGCTATTTTTTAAAGCAGAATTCCAGTCAAAAAAATTAGCTCATTAAAATATATTAAGCAGCTTGTGCTGCAATACTTACCTTCAATCCGTGCTGTTCCAGCAGTGCTTTTTTCCACCACTAGATGTCCTCAGTTTTCCTCGCTGAAGGACAGCCTCATTTCTTCAATGCACAGGCTGACCTGCCCCCATTCTGGACAGTGAAGGAGAAGCAGTAAATTGATGGGCTTATCTCTCTATCAATCTATCAACCTTTCTCCTTCAATCAGTATGCTCCTTGTTAGCTCATGAGCACTGCAGCACAACTGTCTGGCTCCTTGTGCCGCCCCTCTATCTCCCAGTCTGAGGTCTGCTGTTCAAGGACTGCAAGAGGCTGATTCAGACACTTACACTGCTTGCATTTAAAATCAATTATGTTTTAATGTCTTATATGTGCCTAGAGTTCAACTTTCAAATGACAGCACAAATCTTTTATCTACACTAGTATAAACACCAGTACTACACGGTTGCTTTTAAAAGGCGTTGAGTTCTGAGTTGTACTGTCTGAATAAAACAGTGCCCTTTCATGTTTTTTCTGATTCTAGGTAAGCCACTACTAATGACAGAATAATTTCCTGTAAGCCCTATTATGCTCTTTTCCAGCCACCAATGAGTTGGAAAGATAAAATAAACAGAGAGATGTGGGAAATGCATATGTATCTCATTCTTCATCATCCACATGTGTAATCACTGATGTCAAAGCATTTATAAGCCTCCAATTGCTTATAATAACAGCCGCACTCTTCTGTATCCATACCAGATGAGCGGAGTTAGCTTGATATAACTGTACCTGTTATCTGAGCCATGATGACAGAGGCTGTGTCCCTGTACAGGATTTCATCATAACTATTCAGCAATCTCCTCTCCATCACATTTTTGTGTCAGTACACACTATGCCTATAATGTGTCCACTAAAACATTGCATAAGGACAGAAAGATTAGATAAGAGTAATAAAACCCTCTATAAATTTGAAACCACTATGGCAGAAATGTGTAAAAAATGATGTGATACTTCACATTTTCTTTTGTTACGTATTCCTCACATCATATTATTTTTATACCTTGTCACTTATTAGTTTCATCTGATTTTCTTAGAACTGTATTTTTAAAGTTTTTTTTACAATACTTTAGATCCTGTAAAGAAACCCTGTTAACAGACTAATTGATAATAATGACAATTTTATTATTAAAGGAGTATTGGGAGAGTAAAATAGACCCTTCCCAATATTTATAGCCAGTGTGTGACATTACAGCTGTTACACACGTCGGCTCTATGGTTCGAGAGCTGAGTGATCGTGTGACTGCTGATCGCTCAGCTCACAGTCCCCTCCCTGCAGAGAACAGTGGCTTTCAGTCTCCACTCCCCTCAGGGATTCCCCTCCCCTCACTGTTCATTCTAGGAAGGGGAGGGGCGGGTATAGCTGGCTCTGGCTCTAGGGAGGCAGAGCCAACTGTCAATCAGGCAGCTGGGTGGGTGCCAACAATATTGTAAGGACCTTGCCCGGCTGCATCATGGCTCTCTGCTCTTAGCATATAGCATGCAGTAGCCCACTATCTGCTAACTTCGGGTCACAGGAAAACATGTCTACACATTGATGGACTACAATCTTCATACACATTTCTAAACTTCATGTGAGATTGTAGTCCTTCACGAGAGCGGTGTCTACTTTACAACACACACAAGGACCATGGGGAACAAAAGTAGCCACCCTCCAAAAGGAAGGACAGGGTCAGCACCAATTCAGGGATGATTTGAGGATCTGCAGCTGAGTGATGCACAAATAATGTACAGTTTTGTTAATAGTTAGGGTGCTTAAAGGCATTTTTAAGATATGACTCCTGAGTTTAGTGTCACCTTAAGGCATTGTTTGTGGTTACATTTTGAGGCTTTAAGCAAGGTAAAGAATAAATGTTAGGGATGCTCAGGGAAATCTTTAACCTGACCCAGCCAAGAACTAGGCTCCTAACTCTATTTTAGCCATTGTCATTTGCAAATGTATCCACCTGCAGCTGAAATGAAGAGATGTCGGGTCATCTGATAAGTGTGTCCACGATGACGAGTTAAAGCCATGTGAAGCTACAGTTAAAGGAGTCCAGTAGAGTCTAGTAGTGACATATTCCAAAGGTTCAAACAGTAAGTCAGCTGACACTGAAAAATAAACAGACAATACAAAAGGGCAAATCTGATCATGCTGAAAGTTTACAACTCCAAGCTTTCTATGTTATGCCTTTTTATCACCAGTTTATTTTATATCTATAATTTTATTTCTCTCCACCCTAGGCAAGGGCGTCCACATGTATAACTGTCTAATTAAAAATGTCAGGAATGTTGAACACAAGCATCTACCATCATTTTCTCAGCACCTCCCAGCCCCTGGCAATGCATAACCTGAGACTATAATACGCCTATTAATTATGAATAGTCATATAGGCCTATAAAAGTATTGGATTACATAGGGTTCCAGTGCCCTCAACTATTACTTCTACCATACCCACTTATAATGTTTTGTTTTTCTTTTGCTTATGACTTGGCAAGGTCATGATACCATAAAAAAGTTATTTTAATACAAACATGATTCTCTTCCAATCCAACATAACATGAAGCCAATTATATTATAAGCTGCACTGCCAGCACAGTTATTATTGTAAACTGCTTGAAAAATTGGATGCTGTTTGTTACAGTGTATTTCATGTTTGAAAATACATTGTAGTATATGTTTGGCTGATTTGATCTCAACTTGTTATATAATATCCTAATGCTTACCTAAGAGTCGTTCGAGCTTCTCATGTTTGAAAGTGATGATCTGAACACCCCCGCGTTTGGTTCGAATTCGAACTTTAGAACATGGGAATAGTTTGAATTCGAACTCGAACTCAATGCAAGTCTATGGGGGTAGAACTTTAAAAATCAAATGTCCCCATTTTGAAGGCTTATATGCTATTTATTGGCCATAAAAATGGTATGGGGATTCGGGTACTGCCCTGGGGGACATGAATCAATGAAAATATTTTTTTTGAGAAATATTGTTTTTAAAGGAGCAGTGATTTTAACATCGCTTAAAGGGAAAAAATAAAAATGAAAAGTTCCTTTAAATTTCGTGCCTGGAGGGTCCCCTTAAACTGCCTGTAAGGTGGCACATGGTTTTCAGCTAATAAGGATAAGGGTAAATAATTGTTCAATGGTGCTATTTCCAGAGAGCTCATTCTTCATCAATCCATCTTTCACAGATCAGGTGTAAGAAGGTACAAGGGCAAGAGAGGCTGGATGATGCTCAAGGTATCGTCATCCTCGGAAATTGACCAGAACTTTGGCAAATGAACACAAGATCCAAAAGTTCTGCAATCCGGACACAAGAAACAACCAAAAACAGCACACAAACACTGGCATTAATCTGCATGCAAGCAGATTGGCTGACTTGTTCTTTGTCAGACCCCTGCTGCAGTTACAGATAGAGTGCAGGGTCACATGATGCAATCTTAGCAGTAAACTTACAGCCGAGCTTACAAGCATTAGTAGTACACACTAGTCTTTCTAGGGGTTGTGAATTATTTGCTTAGTACACAAAAGGTAAATTATTGATTTTATTTTAAATATTTAAAAACATGAAGCGATGCATGGAAATATGTACAGAAGTAATATCTACAAAAGAAACAAGAAAGATTACGTACAGAGATATTGGCTATTTTCTATAGAATAAAAATGGGAGGAAAACAGGAGTAAACATTACCATCTGGGCAGTATAGTTTTATCTTGTTGGTGTGAGCAGGGAAAGCCAATAACCGCCTTGTTGTGCAGAAATATTTATAATTGTACACTATGGGAGTTATGGGTTTTTAAATGTTCCGAAACTAAAAAATTAAAATACGAACATTTGTCTCAGAGACCAGGTGAGAAAATTACACTTTGGCTACAATTTGAATTAAACATTTGGCCTTTCTTCAACACTGTATTGCCCTGACTGCATCATGACAGACCTGTACTTTTCAAAATGTTTATCTTATCATCCAGGTCTACTCTTGGCTGGATCATGACACCATCAGACATTTTAAACCCTCTCCTGCTACCTGTGGAGGGGAGAGGAAGACCAAGATTAACCTGTGGCCCTCAGAGCCCCCAATCCCAACCACATGCTGTAAAACATTCTGGCAAGCCCCAAATGGATATCACAATGCAATATACATGCCTCACTGACATATAGAAAAGGACACCAGAGGTCTAACTTCTCTGCAAATCAAAATTTGAATACAGCATACATCTGGTTCCATGGGGCATGCAAAAGCAACTTATCAAACTAGTTATGTATGGGAGCCTTGTGCTGTCTACTATTCAGTCAATTTGTCAATTTAGTAATTTACTTCTAATGACATATTTGATTTTAAATGTAGGAACTAAATTTAAATATATATCTGTGAATGTTTTTAATAATGTCTGTATAAGGAAAAGGTTGTATGAGCTTTAGTGTCCTTTTTATTTGGCTTAGTTTAACTTTTAATGATTTACTAAAAAAAAAAAAAGGAGACATTTTTCTAATACTATCCAAACAGAATTAAAAAAAACAGAATACATTATTTCAATGAGATTCTAGAGTTTTTATTACTCTTCATTGCCTGGTGATCCTTAAGGTACCTGTTTTGTTGATAAAAAAAGGAAGAAATATAGAATTGCATTCTACTGGCCGGAACTAATTTAAAGTCTCAGATAGAGTCAGGTGCAATGTATCAGATTTCAATTTATGACCACAGGAGGTTCCATATCTAAGTGGGAGGTATCCAAGGAATAAATGATGGAGCACAGAGATGAGCAATCCCACAGAAGTGGCCTGTTCGAACCCAGCTTCTGTCCTATTGAAATGCTGCAAAGCATGTATAGTGCTCATGTGGAAAGAGTATCGAGTTCTCTAATTATGTTCCTTGGGACAAAAGACAAATTAATCATGCATGAGGCAACCTGAAGGCTTGAACAAGTCATTGATGACTATTTTTTTTTTTTTTTAAAGAAAACCATTCACCTTGGCCCATTAATGAAGTCATTATTTGTACTTGTCCCAAACCTAACATAATGCTGTTAATACTGTGCCATTTACGCTGTTAAGAAAATAGCAAGATGCTTAACAGGCAGCAAATGGTTATTATTTTACTAAGCTGTCACATTTTCTGATACCTTACTTTATCAGGCACGAATTGTAAAGGGGTTCCATTATTATTATTATTATTTGAATAATATTAATAATAATAGACTAAACATCACTAGCATTTTTATATTAATAAAACAACATGATTGTTTATGCAACTAAGACATTTTACAGACTAAAATTCTGGTCTAATATAATGAATATTATAATGGTCTGAATAATGCCTTTTCATGGGCTTGACACCTTTGGTACAGAAAGTGATGAAAAATTATAATTTTTTTACGTTGCAACAGGCACAAAGGGTGAGGAGAAACCTGTGTTGGTGACAGTTGTGTCTCTAATACAATTATAATGTGTTACTGCTGGACTGTAGCTAGTCAGAGCTTTTGTTTTTCTATTTTTCAGGGTTCTGTAGGGCTTCCCCAAGCTCGGTGGGCTATTTGCTTTTACTTGTCACAGTGGAGGAGGCACCAGTAAGCAGTGTGGGAAGGTCAATTCCTAAGTTACTAATATTTATCTGAACCAGCAAATCTCTGAAGAGCTACATTTAGAGGTATGGTATAGGAGATGATATAGGTTTGGGAGCACTTTTGCAGAACTCTGTCACCCCTGGGAGGGTGCAGTGTGTGAAGAATTGCAGGCAGAGCCTGGCTTCAGCATGAGCCACGTGCTGAGGGCCTTGGGCACGCAGACACTTGCTGAAGGGAGCTTGCCTGAACAGAGATACTCTTGCCTGATGGGGCAGCACAGCGGCGTAGTGGTTAGCGCTTCTACCTTGTAGCACTCTTGGTCCTGGCCAGGTCACTTATCTGCAAGGAGTTTGCATGTTCTCCCTGTGGTTGAGTGGGTTTCCTCCCGGTACTCCGCTTTCCTCCCACACTTGTATGCATGTGAGATAGGGACCTTAGATTGTAAGCTCCTTGATGGCAGGGACTAATGTGAATGTGTAACTACGTAAAGCGCTGTGTAAATTGTCAGCGCTAAATGAATACCAGTAATAAAAAAAAAGAGGGTTAGAGAGGACCTGGATTGACGTTGCTGTCTGGACCTTGAAAGAGTGATCTTTGCCCATGGGCTCAGGTATTTATGTATGCTTATAGAGGGACAGAAGTCAGGTTCAGGAAACTCTGTGACTGCTCTCAAAGGGTTCTCAGAATTGTCTGGTTGTCCTCTGTCCATCAGCATCTACTTTTGGAGGTTGCTCTTATAGGACCTACTGCTGATACAGTAATTCTGTCCTCCTTTTTTATGTTTTGGGCATTCTGCACCACTAAACCCTCTCTCCTGTATTCAAGCACTGCAATGAATAGTAAAAAGACCTAGAGTGTGGAGCCTAATTGGTGCCAGGGGTTTGTTAGTGATATTTAATAATTTCATATTATTTTTTTAAAGTTTTTTTTATTTAAATTTTTTATCAATATATTTTTTTTCTCCACCTAACTTTATTGCTATTAGACAGGAGAAAACAACCCCCTGTGTAATAGCAATTGGAGCTGACAGGTTCTCTTTATTGACCCTGTCACCTCCAATACAGGAGTTCTAGCACAGTACTGTGCTGGAACTCCTGTGACAGGTGAGAGAGGAAGAGCACAGCTCTCCCCTCTCACTGTCTACAGTCTGCACGGAGCGGCAGGGTTACTTATACCCCTGCCGCTCTGCTCACTACAGTCAGAGACTCGGCGGCGGAGGACGGAACCAAAGGAGAGAGGTAAGTGCAGGGGGAAGGGGAAAAAGCTGCACACTGTTTACATGTGAAATCGGCGACATCGCCGATTTCACATGTAAACGAAAAATCATCTGCCTCACTCTACATTTAGTCCTGCTTGTACAAAGCAGGACTGAATGTAGAGAGGGCAACTTCCCCACAAGGACACCGCTGCCGCCCCTCTGCGCCCTGCCGCCCCGAGGCCAGGCCTCGGTGGCCTTGTGGGGAATCCGGGCCTGCATGTCCCTGATTAAAACTGTAAAAAGCTGGTGGGAGCACACTGGATAGGCGGACTAGTACTCTCACCCAGGGGTCAGTGGTCCAAGATCTCCAGTGTTCCTACATGTCCCTTGTACAGTACCCCAATCCACAATGCTCATACTCCCTTGATTCACAGACAGCTATGTTCTGTGTGAGAGCAGCAGTCTGGCTCTTCAGTGTGCTGTCATCACAGGGAAACTTCTTACAGTTTTAATTATAAACACAAAATATATTTTTAATGCCATATTCTTTCACTGTTATGCAGCCAACAAGTAAACAAGGCAAGACTATATTTGGGCTTTAAATGAAGGCAGGTATGACCTACCTGTATTTGCATTTTTGCATTCAGTTGACTAGTATATCATATTATTTATTTCTCCCCCACTGCTGCATGGCATGCAGGACGTTGTAGTTCTGAGAGCAGAAAACCTCACGTTGAATGCTCATCATAAAAATAAAGGGCAGGAGCTGCACTCCCGGCCAAATACAATCTAAAAGCCCTGCTCAATTTGGATTGTTATTTAAGCCAGGCACTTGGCAAATTTAAAGTTGGTCAGGAATGGCATCATGCATATTTTGTCTTCTCTCTTATTTTTCTCTTACATTACTGGAATATCAAATAATAAAATGCATAAAGTGCATAGCAACAAACCCGCTAAAAAAATAGAATGCACATAAGGCTTTTGTAGTAGTCTTCAAATCCTGTCATAATCACAGTGATGACGATGTTAGGCAGTTCATATACAGTATTCAAATGAATGTCTCCTTTATTACCTGCAATTTTCTTTTTTAATAATAGAGTACGAGGCTGAGACGCACACAATTGTATTTTACTTTACACTGCCGTCATGGTAGAGTTATCTGTTTAATGCATGATGCTCCCATGTAGAGGTTATAATCTCTTTTGTTCTGATGAGATATTTTACAGCATAAAAACTCTTATTACTAAATGGTATTCACATGTGAAATAAATTTTCTGACAATAGACTCAGGTCATAAAATGTGAGGTATTGTTCAGGGCTTCTGGATTTCATGTGACCCCCAAGCTGATTCAATTTTATATTAATAATTTGTGACCCAGAAGAGATGGGGTCACTAATCCCTATATCGCAGAGAATGTTTAATGATGGCTGGATAGCAACATCATCATCACAGTGGAGATACATGTACAAAGAAAATCTACAAATATAACAGACTGTCATACTGGCATAATTATAATATACAATCTTAAGGGTCATCATATTAAGGTGTCAACAGCTATTTACTATGGATAGATTGTGTGAGCATTTTTAAGCAGCTAATATTCTTGGTTTTAACATTTCAGTATTTAGGGACTGTGTTTATCGTAACCATGAGGAAAAAAAATTTGCCATCCTTTTTATAGCTTATTTATTTAAAAAGGGGGCTTAGGCCACTCGCCAAATTTTTGCTTCTCTTCTTTACCCACACAGCACCTACTTCAGTAATCTTAGCACTTTCCCATACCATTCTTTCTGTCATATTAATAACTTGCAGTGCCTAAAGCTGAACTTCAGTTACACAGGTGAAATAAATATATGGGAGTTAGTTTACCTGACAAAGGACTTGTATTTCTGTCCATTCAGTCATATGTAGGGATAAGCTCAAGTTTGGACCGAACACGGTCCAAACCTGAGCTCCTCCGAATAAATAAGTGCCATGAGCCACCTGCCCAATTCACTGCGGGCTGGGGGATTCCACAGATGCGCATAAATAAAGGGGTGGGATGCTTGTGTTAACATCATTTACTTTATATGGCCACAAAGCCATATTAGGTAAATGTAGTTTACTAAAGATAGCCATTTGGCCATATAAGGTCAATGAGGGCAGCAAATTCTCAGCAGCAGAATGAGCTTCAGAGGACATCGGTTGGCATGGCAACTGGCATAGCCTGAATATTAGTGGAATGACTGCGGTATTGGGGTAGCTTGGAAGTAGAAAAAGCCTCTAGTTTATTTGCGCTTATGGATACCTCTCCTAAAATATATATTGTGGCAGCTGCAGTGAGAAAATCAAAGGACATGTGAATAATTCCTCTCATCAAGGAATATAGAACAAAAACACTGCGCTATCTCCCCCTTTTAAATCTCGTCTGCTGAATGGCATAAAATCCTTGGATATATTAATTGCGCAAACATTTTTTAAACTTACATGAAAACCGATGCAAGTCAGCACTGTACATAAAACAGGTCACAGCCAATGTGTAACTTTTCCACTTCTCTAGCTTTCAACCATAAAATCACACCATCAGGTGTATTACTCAAATCATAGGCAGGTAAGACAACGTGCGCCCTCGCCCTCAACGCGTTTTGTCCCAATTACTTTATTAAGGGTAGCCCCCTTGATTTGAATTAATTGATTCATGCAACTATTCCTATGAACTTTAGCACTTTATGAACTTTTTGCATTTTATGATATTTTTTTTTTCAGCATGTCAATTTTTATTAAGTATTACATAATACAATACAAATAAGTGCAATCATCGGCAGGCAACATGAATCAGGCACTAGTACGCAGACTGCACCTGTAGCAAATACAGATCAAAGCACTTTAACTGGAACACAAGATAAATCATAACAACATAGTATTGAACCGTGCCATAGCCATATTACTTCCCTAATAAGGGAGTCAGGGAAGTCAAAATCTGGGTGGTGAACAACCTCAACACAATATAGGTATTCGTGGGAAATATCGGGATTAGTATGTTCAAAACCTACTGAGAGATAAAGGGGGGATTGTGTGGGTGAACAGATCAAGTCAAATAGAAGGAACCGTGTACTATAGGACATCTAAAGGGTGCATTTTATGATATTTAACAACTGTATATAGATGGGTTGACTGCGTGTTAATTGTTGGGACATTGAGGTGTTTTATACACCATACTGAGATGCATTAACCACCCACTAGCCATTCGGCGGAGGAGATTTAAAAGGGGGAAATAGTGCAGTGATTTTTGTTCTATATAACTTGGAAGTAGGAACATGAAACATGCTAAAGATACAAACAGTTTAAAAATATTATACACACACCACAAAATCTCATGACCAGTCAGTTATAAACCGTTAGACTATGTTCACATCAGCAGTGTGCACTACCGCACAAGAGATGGAGTGCGCTGAAGGAAGTGGGGCAGTGCGCTGGTTTCGGTGCATCACACTCGTTTCTTTTTTCAAACTTTACTGAAATGTTTCAATGTGAGATTTGAATCAGTTCTATTCACCCAAACATGATGTGGTGTACTGCATCACAACACGCTGTGGTGAAAAAAAAGTACTACATGCATATTTATTTTACCCTGCAATGCAGTGCTGTGAACTGATTCCATAGAAACTATGGACATTTACCTTGCCTACGCTTTAGGCTGAGTGGGGCAGTCTAACACATCTGATATGAACAGGCCCTTACCCTTATAATTTTGGAGACCAGGGCCTTCTTAAAGACATGAACACTGTAGAAGGCAGAATTCTACCAAACTGTATATTTTGTATTGATTGTTAATCAAAGAACTGGCACATCTTGCTTAAATCATTTTGCAATTCCATTCGGTCAGTTTAGAAAAAAAATACATCTCAAAATAGTTTTTTGGGCAATGTAAATATTTCAACAAAACACGTGGCTTGTAATATTTGCTGATGTGTTAGAAATGAAAAAATACCACGTTATTACTAAAAACAGATGTTCTGAGCTCCCCTTCTTCCTGTACTTTATCACGGGAAGATTGTAAGATTTCCCTTAGGTGATTTTATCATGGTATTGAGTAACAAAATATGGAATTTACATTGAGGGTCGTGCACAACTGAGGCTCTGTTGCTAAGCGTGTCGACCTATGTGTCAGTCAACAGACACCCTGTGAATTTGCCAAGAGGCTACCTGCATTGGGATAGTTCAGTCTGCATGTTAATTGTTTCCTTTTGTCTCAAAATGTCTTCTGTTCTTTAGAGGTGTTTTCTTGTGAGAAAAATTAAGTGAAACAAATAGTCAAAACAACCAATTATTAAGATAAAATCTGAACATCTATCCCAACATATAAGATGCAGAAAGTGATAAAGCATCTACATGCACAGTCTTCACAATGACATTAACAAAACGTTTGGTTGGCCACGGACCAACTAATGTTTGAGAAATTTGGACTAAGAATTTTTCTATATTTAACAAATGTTCTATTTTGAAATGACTGTAAATGAACAATAACTATTGTGACATATTTTTGGATAATTTTATGTAACTCAAACATTTTAGTGAGATTGGTTGTTGTGTCTGATCATCTACACTTTAAATAATGGCATATACAGAATCTTTTAGATTGTAATTGCCATATACTGTATACTTAAAACAAAACAATCCAGCCAAAAATAAAAAATAAACAATTAAAAGAAATAACTAAAAAAGCAGACTTTTACAATGTTCAATTTCAGAGTTGTGCTGCACAGTACATCTTTCCTGACACTAACAGGGGAATAATCTAGGCCAAAATAGCTGATTTGGAAAAATGCTCCGATTTTTGCTCACTTTCAACTTCAGCTATGTTGTCCTAGATTGTTCACTTCTCCTTCCTTCTCCAAACCCTTCACCGTTAAGTGAATAGACCTGTAAATGTCCTCAGTCTTCTGGGTAGAATAATGGTCAGCATCATTCAACCCACTTCCTCCAAGCCCAGGCTGTCATGGACCCAACCCCAGACTGTGACAGGAAAGTGAAGGAGCAGTAGCATGGAGCAGTAGGATAGTGATGAGTTCATCTATCTGTGACTCTACTTTCTCCTCCTATCAGCACTCTCCTTGTAGGCATATGAACTGTCTGGCTCCTTGTGCAGCTTCTTTCTCTCTCAGTCTGAGCTCTGCTGTACAGGGAAAAACTAATACCAGGTTTCAGATACATACACTGCTTGCATTTGAAAATACATTGCTGCATAAACTAGTGTTTTTAATATAGTCAACTAAATGCGGAGTTTTGGGTCACAGGAGGACATTAGTACATGTCCTCCTGTGACTCTAAAGAGAACTCTGGCAAAAAAAGTTGGGCCATAGTTCACTTTTAACTAAATTTAATTAATCATGGAAGCTTAAGCTAGCCATACATGGCTTGACCACAACTTGGCAAAAGTCAATTTTGCCAAGGTGGAATATTATTGGCCAAAGAGTGGCTGCATCTTATCAGATGCAGTCACTGTTAGAGTATTCAGACTGCCATGGGTGTTGTCTGAATACAGTAGTCAGCAGTGGAGTTCCCTCTATCCACTTTGTTTAGCGTGGATGGAGGAATCTATTGTTTTTCTCTTATTTAGCTCATAGGTTGAACAAGAGAAATGTATGTGAGTATGGCAGTAATAAGAAATAATGTGTTTCAGTGACCAATGTGACTATCATTTTATGTCTGGGTGGCAATGAGAGCAATAGAAACCTGATGGACATTCTGACCCTTCCAGCTAAAAAGTTTTTTTTCATTGTTGTCTGTGTTCCTATTGTAGACATTTAGCCTTAACCCTGCCCTAAAGACACAACAGGGGATCGATTTTCATTGGGGTGGGGGCATGACAAAAGGGACATAGACAGTGATAAAATCTGGCAAAACTTCAAGACCATCTCCATTCTGTCTATGAAAAAAATGTTCTGGCTGGAGTTCCATTTTCAAAAACGCACGTAGGGTTAATGCTTTTTAAAAAAAAAATTAAATAAAAAACATTATATGGAGAATCATTATCAAAGCATTCCAGTTAACAAGAATTATGATTTTAAGAATTGCAGCAGTCAATAGGAAACAGCATATTAACAGACAACAAATGAACAATATTATTCAATATAAAAAGCAGTAAAGCAGAATGACAGCAAAATAAAGCACATACAATACACAGATAAAATAATGTGCTAATCCACTTGACAAAGCAAAATCAATTTTGGTACTACATAAATAAAGAAATTAGGATCACAACTGTCACTTTTAATGGCTTATTATTTTAAAATAACTTGGCAAAATAAACATATAAATTCTACTTTTCTCTTGTTTTAATAACCTTGGATAACCTTGAGGTTCCATAGTGGAAAATAGTGTGTCTAAGTAAAAACAACTTGAGCCCTACTGAGATAATTTGTAAAGCAGACGATTGTCTCCCACATTCATCATTTTAACCATTCCTTCTACATTGGCATGCACTTTAGAAATTACGCACAAACCCAATGCTGAAATGATAAATTGGACTGATTCCTTCTACATAAACTGACCTTCAAGCAGCAGAGAGCAGGGAGGTTATGACTAGCTATAAAGAAAAAGGATGGTAATAATTAAAATTCAGCACTTAGCCAATATGACATATAGCAGATTTTACAAGTCTTTTCCTATCCTGCTGTTTTGCTTCTCCCTCCTCATATTGCTTTTCCGTTCTATGTCCGGATTACATAGCCTTACTTTGCTCCCCCCAGTCAAGTCCCCTATTTTACGTCTGCGCTGTTTTTAATTTCTATATTTTATTTTTTGCAAGAAATATGAAAATAGTTCAGGGAGTAGTTAAATGTTATTATAAATCTGGCCTGTACAGTAAAAGGGATCATCTTGGTAAGTGAGATAGAGAGCCAAATGACAGATTCACAATTTCATGGATAGAAAACAGCATGATGGAATATTTGTTATAAAGAACATTGATTAATATCTTACAGCCACGCATTTGATTTGGATTGGGTGCTTTTAATTATATAATATGTGACAGTCATTTAAATAAATTGTTGAAGAATTAGAAGGAATATTCTTTCTGTATAACTATACATATAAAACTATATACAGTAAGTGTTAGTTGACTGAAGGACAATTACAATAACACACGCACACATATAGATTGAACTGAATGGCCTGTGCCTTTATTCAACCTTAACAACTATGTAATAACATTAAAATGTCTCACTCTGTGTACTGTTTAAAATGCATTATGCATTGAGCATGGAAGATGAGGTTTATGAATGGTTTATTTTCTTTTATAACATAATTGTAGCTACACAGCTCTAGATGATCAAGAAAGCTTACATGAATGATAACCACTGAATGTGCTTTTTAGGGTATTTTAATAAAGGTGTAATTTTTTCACTTTGGTCCCATTAATTATGATCATGAACAGTAGGAAAAGACATTTTAAAAAATCAAAATTATTTTAAATGTAAACAATTACATGTTCACTAAGCTGGTTGAAATTTTGTATTGCTCCCTTAAAAATCAATACTCATACATTCCAGCTGGCTATATAGCATACCTTCCAGTGAAAATATGTGCAAAAATTGTATTCAAGCATGTGGCCTGATCAGCATTCAGATGACTAGATATAAACTAAAACTAGGAAAAAAAAAACTAGAAACAAGCTGATGGGAGAGGAAACTTTTTTTTCTATAAACTTGAAGAGCAGTGGAATGGGCACTACTTGATAACAGTATGCTAGCAGTGTAACCTTGCCTTTTCCTTTACAAAAGGTTTATTAGGAGAAGATGTGGTGGTGAATACTATGGTGCAACAAGTCTGCTGGGGCTGTGGACATCACATCCAAGATAGTGACACCCAGCAGGAGTCTTAGGGCTTTTGGAGGTCTACACAAGGGAGGTTTTAAAGTTTTTTTTTAAAGAATTACAGAAGTAACATTAGAGAAAGTACTTCCACAGTATATGCTCCTTGCGGCAAACATTAGAACCCAGGAACAAAATCATGGTGCAACGCAATGAAAAAACAAAACAAGAGTAATAACCACCCAAACAAATTGCCAAAATATAACTGAATAGGGAGGGAGGACCATATGTCAAAACCCCAGCAAGGCTGCCCAAGGGACCAAGGCTTACCCTTTTCAAAAATATAGACAACTTTCACAAACAGCAAGTGTTTGTAGAAAGTTTTTCTACAGAACAATCCAACTCTGTACCTTTTTTTATTGTAATAACCATAATCTAGAACTTTGTTAGGGACCATTCATATATGCTTTAAATCAATGCATTATCGTGTGTCAAGAAGTGCTGCATTGAGGTAGCCCATTCATTTTTAATGGGATGGCTTGTTCACACCATGTTTGTTAAAGTGCATTTGTCTCCACACCACAGCACATGTATGATGTGAACAGGGCACAATTATTTTCTTTGTGCTCTGTTCACACCATACATGTGTGGTTATGTGCAGATACATGTAGTTCCATGGACATAGTGTGATAAAGCCCTAATGCTTGAAAAAATGTACATGACCTTTAATATCAACTCCATGACATATGGCATAGTAATTTCTTCACTAGTGTAGTTGTGCCTTAGGGTGACATTCTAAGAGAGTGGCACCACAACATTGAAGTGATCATGTGTTATCATGTGTTGTACAGTAAAACACACATTTAATAGCACAGTACTACAATACACTTGGTCTTAATATGCCTGTATAGTTTTGTAACTGGATGTAGCTGGTATAGAAATGCATTGGTAATGTTAAATTGGTTGAACTAAGCATTGAAGTGATCATGTGTTATCATGCGTTGTACAGTAAAACACACATTTAATAGCACAGTACTGCAATACACTGGTCTTAATATGCCTGTATAGTTTTGTAACTGGATGTAGCTGGTATAGAAATACATTGGTAATGTTAAATTGGTTGAACTAAGCAGGCCAACTTCATCCAGTTCACTGGATGAAGTTCATCCAGTTATGAAGTTTACAGGACTCCTATTTGCCTTAAATAGAAAAAGCAAACCTCACCAATGTCACACATCAAATCTCAATTATTAATCTAGTAGACAGGTTCTGTATACTGGGTAAATTGCCATGCAATACAATTCACAATATCTGCTTTATTTCCGCTAGCAAGCCTGTTGCTAGCACTGTTGCCTGTGGCAAGGTCTACAGCATACAACATAAGGAAGTGAGCACTTTCTGGAGCATCAGGCTCCTCTTTTCCCCACAGCGCTCAGCAGTTACATGACTACTGCATCTTGTAGTTCATGGGGGTCAGCTTGGAGCTAATGGAGCACAGCATACCCTCTCTGTATTTTAGATTTCATCCATGTACAGCTATTTGTTTAAAGAATTCTAAGATAATATATCAGAACATTGAAATTATCAGTCAGTATTTTTAGAAAATATCTCTTTGGCATACATAGGAATCTAAGGCATATTTAAATCAACATTTCCCTCTTCTAGAAAAGGAAAGGACTCCTAGGCTATGCCATATTTAACATAGCAGACCTGTAAGGGAATGCCTGTAAGTAAATTGCAATGGTGACCTTGACAGAGGCATATTCTTAGTTTCCCATTGCTCTCCTTGCTGCCATTTTTTGCATCTGAGAATGAAAGGGAAGTAAGTGTAAGTTATATATGACTATGGGCTCGCAATGGAGCTATGAACTCCCCACTCACAGCACTGATTTAGCCCACTATCACATGAAGTAAGTCACTTGCTTTTCTGTAGCAATACGTATAAGGTATTTTCTAAAAGAGACCCTGTGGTCAAAATATAAATTAGGTATTTGAAATGCTTACTTGCAGTATTATTCCTTTCTATAAATAATTTTTTATTCATTTGCAATGTACCTTTTTTTTGTTTAGAAAATGTGACTATTCCCGGGAATTAGTTACCTATTTTAGCCCGTTCTCTCCTTGCATGTCATAGTCCTCTCCTGTGCTTACTCAACAACTTCATCCCTGCCCCAACATCCCTGCATAACCTTTTATGTAGCTGCTACTGGAGAAGCAAAAGGGAATACTATACAATGAGTGCTCTGAGTCTGCTGGGGCTGCTGACATCAACTACAAGATGGAGACATCCAGCAGCAGTCTTAAGGCCTTGGTTGTCTACACAATGGAAGCTTTTAAACTTAAATAACGTCCATAAAATTAAATGCAAATATAATATTATGGGAAGATTTTTGTTAAAATGAATGTTCTGATGACAGGGTCTTTTTAACTTCCCAGCAGTGAATGGAGCAGTAGAGAAACAAAGGAAAGGTAAATATGTGCTGCTGAGGAAAGGTGGGGGGAGGTATTTATTCTCTGTTTATTTAAACATTTGTAAAAACAGAAATACACATAAAAGTTGTGTTCAAGACACAAGTGCAAAAAGGGCCCAAAATACAGCCAGTAATTCTTAAATTAGTAGCAGCACCCGCCTAAGACATAAGGACAAAGTTCAAAGTGGAGACCGACACAAGAAGGATAGGAAAAAGACTGAGACAAATGAAAGAGGGAAGTATTGGGGGTGGAGTCGGGGAAGGGGTAAGAGCAATAACAGGTTGTAACAGTTCCCTTTGTAACACCTGACCAATAGTATAGAAACATTACTCTGTAGAAGCATAAATGATAGTCTATCTGCAAAGAGTTTGTTATATAAAGCCCATGCAAAGCCTTATTGAGCAGAGGGCTAGGTCAGAGCCATCTGTGATATATAGGAGTTTGTATGTTTGAAAATCAGCCAGCAGGTCCAAGTTGCATAACATTTCTGAAAGGGTCCCTGTAATTGTGGCATAATTCTATTATTCGTTGGTCTATTTTAGCAAACCATTCTTTAATCATAGGGAGGATCTTCTGTGTATTGGGATGATGCTTTTCGATGCATTGAGAAGAAATGGGACCAGTGATATTTTGTATATCTCTTGTTGCACTCAGTTGTCATATGAAAGCAATATTGCCAGGGATCCAGCATAAGATCTATGTCACTAAGTTCCTGTATGGTGATTTTAATCCAGTACCAGAATGGTTTTATAATGGGGGAGTGATAAGGTAGGTGGGAAAAAGTCCTATTATCATTGCATCCTTTCCAGAAGGTTGTGTGTGGAACATTGGAGAAACATTGTACCAGCGAGCTGGTAATTTGAAGTTAATTTCACTGATTTTTTAATTCCTAAAGGTGTCATGTGCAAGGTACATAATGGTTAGTTTTTGGTCCTTGGTACTGTACGTTGTTGGGAAGACCTCATGTGGGAAGGAAAGAGAGTGGAATCTATAGACAAATGTAACATATATTTGTGAAAGGCAATAGCTAGGAGTAGTCTGTGAGTTGAAAAGATTTTCAAATGGCGTAAAATTAAAAGTAAACTATAGCCAGACTTTTTTGGGGCTATAGTTCCCTTTTGGGTAACAGGAGTACATTTACTAACGTGTTCCTGTGACCGAAAGTCGGCATATGATCTCACGGCTTGCTCCGCCCAGTTGTAATTACAGACCAGCGTCACCAAATGACCTGGGGACACTGATATGTCCACCCTGTTGTTATTCATTAGCAGTGACCTGCTAGAAGACTCTGGCAGGTACCGGCCAATAGGAAACAGTTGGGCGGCAAAAGCTGTCACTGCTAGCTCCGCCCAATTGTTTTTCTTTTGTCAGCATCTGTCAGATGCTTCATTATGTGGCGGGAGTCGTCGCATGTGGTAGGGTCAGTGTGAAGTGTTTTTTAGATTATTTTTTCTTTCAACTATTTCAATTTATTTTTTAATTTTCCTATTTTTTAAAAAAATGTTAAAATAATTTTTAAACTTTTTTTTTAAATTCTTGTCACTCATTTTTCTATTGTACTCGGTACCTCGGAAGTACCAAGCAGAATAGCCAAGTTAAATACCGATCGCAGGCATTTAGCTATTCACTCATTTAGATATTCACCCACAGCTAAGTTAATCCCTATGAGAATGCGTGTGAGCAGCCGGAGCTTCATGTCAGCTGATCCAGATGTTGGATCGGCTGAGTCAAAGTCCCATTGCACTTCGGCTCAGCCGAACATGCAGAGTATCCTCGGCTGACCTAAGCTACGGCTGATTTCAGCTGATGTACGGCTGAAATCAGCTGTACTGAGCTGGAGTGAATAGCCGAACGTCGTTCGGCTCTGTTCACTTCGGCTGGGTTATTCACTCGGGTGCCTTAGGCAGCTAAGTGAATAACCCCATATATATCTTGATCGATCTTAAAAGTTGCCAAAGATAAAATATTATCTATTAATATTTCATATTTAACATTTTCAGCCACCAGGTCGCATGCTACAAACTATTCCAACCTTGACCTTACTCATTTTCTCTTTACGGCACGCCCTCACCTCTATCTCATTCCCTTCTATGCTGTTCTCTGTGGTTATCCTTGAGTGGGCAAAAATATACAAGTGAAGGACAGCAGTGATAGCACATCAGGCTCTGAAACCTCAGTGACAGCGGTCTGAAATGCTGGAGAACAAGTGACTTCCAAGCACTTTACGCACATAACAAAACAGTGAGGACTAAGGGTACACAGCGCTATAATACGTTAAGTGTTTTTTGGGAAATTGCAGGCAAGGAGAGCACTCGACCTTTCAGAATATTACAAGGAAAGCACAGCAAATCAAAACTGAAAAATAAAGCTTTACTTTATGTGTGTGACAGACAGCTCTTTCCTTTGTACAGATTCTATATTATGACTTTCTGTTGAAACATGGGACGCTGTTGAAGATCCATCAGCAACACATCTGCCTTCTACATAAAAGGTCACTATTTCAAATCTCTAAAGTGCTATATTTATGTAGATCCTTAATTTAATATGCTTCTTTCAATCCTCAGTCATTCACTAAAATGACAAGGGAGGGGTATTAAAAAAATATACATGCAGCATCTTAGTCTAAGGTACTGGAAAAACCATGTCAATACCAGGACTTTCTACAGTACATATAAGTCTGCAGCTCATATGACTTATCATTACAGCTCTGTAGCTACAGCTAAGTTAATCCATATTTGTATTTTAGTGAATGTCAATGGATTTGGTGCTTTACATAGACATGGGGGTTGGATGCCGGTGATTAAGGGGGGGGGGCAGCAGGAGGGCAGCCACAAGTTCCCATGTTGCTAAGAGCTCTTAACAACCTGTAACGCTCTGTCTGGCGTTCCACCCAGCTCAGTGACATCACTGGTTGCCTAGAGTTGAGCGAGATGCTCTGGCTTGCAGCACCAGTGGACACCAGCCACCAAAAACCAAACCAAAAACTGGTGACCATTTTCAAAGATACAGAAGAGAGGGTACATCCAAAATATTATAGCTGTCACCTGAAAGTAAAGGGAAATCTTCCAATGGGTACTCCTGTTTCAGTGACAACTGTCTAGGGAGCATTTCTCTTCCTTTTTGGAGGACTTTATCTCAGCAAAAAATGAACTCACACTTTACAATGTTTATACATAGGTTGATATGAAAATCCTTTCCTTCTTGTTCATTAAGGAACACAGAATTTATTGATATTTTGGTTATACTGCAACCTACAGGAGTATTTTAACACTGGCAAACAAAAAAGTAACCAGTCTGGTATAACCGCTCCTACTCCCAGCATGCCTCAGTTTTGTAACAAAGAAGTGGAATAAAAGTGCTGGACCCACAAGGTCTGTCCTATTGGTGTGGCTGGCCAATTAGGACGTGAATGAGTCAGTATATATGATCTGGCTATCAAACAGCTTCTACATTCCAGGGAATATCCACTTTCGCCTTGGTTTTTGGTGTCAAATTGCAGGATTGTAAATTAAAGCTCCATACTCTGTTTAATAGCCCAGATAAATCTTTATTCAATATAAGGCTGAGGGGACTGTATAGAAATAGTCATTGTGTTTTGGGGGCTCATACAAATACCCCCTTTATCAAGACTTACTAAGGGAGAACACGTATCAGGACTGTAATGACTTGAAATTGGGCACCGTCTTGTCCAGTGTGAGAATGCATTGATCTCTTCAGTAGCTGATTTGGTTCAGGCACTGCCGGTTGAGGTACTCTGCCTGCAGACTGTCCACACCTGGGATGTGAACAGAGGACAAGGCTGGAACATGAAGTTCTGCCGAGGATAGAATCTCTTCTACTTCTCTACTCTTGCCTTGGCAAGACTTCTCTCCCTACCTGATAGTTGGAGTACGCCACTACCTTTGTATTGTCCATCTCTTGGCCAGTTAAACAGTTAAACGTTTCTCAGCAGAGAAAATACATCCACCCTCCTAGGACACTAGCATAAAACAGAGGCATGCTGAGAGTGGGAGGTTTTATACCAAAAATAGTATTATGGTCATGATAGACCATGACCAAAGAAGAAGGCAGTCACTATGATGACCAAACTCAAGATTAATGAAATACTACAAAATGTATTGCATTGAAAACAATTTTAACCCTTCACCGCATCAAAAAACGGGGAAGGGAGACAGAGAAGTGCTAACACACTTTCACACAGCACTAACACACCACTTTGTATAGGTTCTTAAAGTGATTGCTAATTGGCAAGTCCTGACGTGTCATAATCAGCATACAAAAAAACGGAAAAAGCGTTGTTATTCCTTGCTGATGAACCTTCAATAGACAGATGTTTCTGCAAACAGAATTGATTTGCAGGGATAAAAGTAACAATAATTGTTGCAATTTATGAATAATATCACACTTGAAGTGTAAACAATCCGCCAATTCATTGCAGTTTGGTCATAATTTCAGCACATAGCATAACATTGTACTTTCTTTTTACTCCACAGTCTTAGTCAATCTGAACATACTACACAGTATCACAATCCATCATGGATTATTTAACCCTTCTGTATCTTATTGTGAAATGCTGAAAATGCCTATTTCCTGGATCCAGTTGTGTATAGTAATGTTCCAAGTATGCACAGAAGGTCTTATCAGGGTATATGGTGAAATCTTTTCAGAGCTCTTATTTCTGTTTGCCGGCGTATAATTTCAATCCCTCAGCTCAATTGTAGCTATACCCGTCCAGTCATCCACAGGTTGAATACATATCGCTTAAGATCACCACACAGGAGTCCATCAAGCTTTCAAAGCGATCTTAATTTGGAGCAGGTGAACCACATCTTGGTGGGAGGTGCTCTTACGTTGACACATTTCCCCCTCCTCCCGGAGCTTCGTCAGAAGGTTTTGTACCAGGGTGGTCACTGATTTTTTTTGTTTGCCAGTGTCCAACTTATAGATGGTGTATAACCCAAATGTCACTAAGTCCTGTGCCCTCAATAAACAAAAAAAGGCGCTTTTGCTGAAACTTAATTTTCATTAGGCAACAACCACATATAAGGCTAAAAGAGAAAATACAGGCGTCCAATGCCTACGTTTACATTTGCTGAGACAAAAATAATACAACTATAGCATCTTTTTATTAACAAAACTTAAAAGATAATACATTGCCTTTCATTTTAAGAAAATTATATTAAAAGACATTCAGTTCTAACAAAATAGGTGACAGTTATGCTGGTAATAGATTAAAGCCTTAAACACAATGTAAACTCTAAAAAATGCTTTTAACATTCATTGTACTTGAAAATTCTTACAATTTCTGCTGTTTTTATTGTGGAATCTGACCTTTCTTTTCACTATTCAAATTAAAGTGTTCCATCGATCGCAAAATAAAACTGATATGCTAAATAGAATGTGACCTTGTGTCAGGCTTGAGTTTAGTACGAGCCAGCTATTTGTGTCTAGCCTATAAATAATATATTGATAATAAGAGAGAATAATTTCACCACTAACCAGATTCAAGCTGGACATCTTTATCCTTGGTCTAAACACTATGGATGATTTTTATTTCATGCTTCTGAGTATTTTAAGCTTTTGCTGGTGACCATTTATAGAGGTAATTGTAACAAGGAGTTAAATTTCTAGGCGTAAAAGATAAAATTACTCATATCATTTAGTCCTTAGATTCAGCTATATTAACTTCAAATATTATATTAGTGCAATGAAAATCCCAGGGGTCTATTTCGTAGACACAAGCAATGGAGTTATGGCTAATTGAGATGTTGACTCTATAAAGGGCTGACTCTGGTGGATGCCTGTGTAAATGACAAAAGTCTATTTGTAAATGATCATACCAGCTGAGGTCCAATTATAAATTGGATGAATAAGGGAATGATGTAATTACAGAATAAGCACAAGCCTGGTAAAAACACATGACCCAATTTACCTATAATGCTGATATTAGTTATATGATGCACAATTGGCTTTGACATTTATATACTAGACCGACAGCGTTACAGAAAGCATGTCAGCCATTTGAAACGTTTACAAGCACGGTTTAAGAGAAGCCACCTCCAGATGCCTGCTACTATCTTTGGTAATCAGAAAACATAATTTCTTTTTAAAAACGTAAAAAAAAAAAAACCCTACTTAAAACAAGACTGCCAATAAAAAAAACTCTTACTGTTCTGTTAAACCAATAAAACCAATAAAACCAACTGATCTGAATGAGCTCCCTCCAGCCAGCTTCCATCTAGAAAGATGACCGAGTCATGAAATGGTGGCAGGGGTGCTGCGTGGAGCAGACCATGGTCTACATGGCCAAATACCTGCAGGGAAAAAAATTGGCTGTGCATTACTTAACCTACAGATAATCTTATATCTGTAAAAGATAAGTCAAGGCAACTGGACTTGCTGTATTTTTCTTGAAAGATATACCATGACCTGGATAAATGAGAACCTTCGCAGACATACAGAGAATCTTGTGACAAATCTCCTCTATGGAACACTCCTTATTTTCCCCTTCTGTTTTTTAGTTAACTTAGTCTAAGTTCTTAGAAGTTCCAAAACACTGTAAAAATAAAAAACTAAACACGAGTAAAAAAGTGACTTAGTGATGCTCAATCTTCCCCCAATGCATCAATCACCACCTTATAAGTTGAAGCCCAAGACCTGTCTCAGCCCCCGGTCCCCAATTACCTTTGAGGATCTCCTGTATGTATGTTTTACTTTTTTTCTTCAATACTTACCTTTATCGGTTGTATTCAGGCTGGTCACGTGGTGCCCTTGGTCCTTTTCCACTCTTTGGGGTTTGGGCTGCCTTCTGATGATGCAGAGAGATGTACTAATGTGATGACATCACTGCAGCCTTCTGTTTTGATGTGCTATGATTGAAGGGCAGAGTGGTTACACTTCTTCAGTTGGTGGGACCATGAGGCCCTGTGTTCATAGTATGACTTCAGTCTTCTCGGTTGAATGGCTGAAGAAATCTTGTGGTGAAGAAGAAGTACTGAAGGGAGGGGGGCACTTCCAGACTGAAGGTGAATATTGTAACCTTAGACTGTTTTTATATTTTGTACACTGCCTGGGGGCCCTTGTTAATTAAAATTAACCATAACTGGGTTTCAAGCTAAATATGGGCCTAACTGCAGCCTGGGATATGGAGGATACTTATGATCACTGTAAAGGGTTTCTATGCATACCATCCAGTGAGAATTTCTCTTGTATAGTCAGACTTTGATAAAAAAAAATAAAAAAATCCATGTTTGATATAGGTACATACTGCTACTTCAAAGTGTATACCTTTAGGGAGCAAAAATAAAAGATCAAAGACTAAACCAATATGGTTTAATAAAACTGATATTTTGAAACTGGAGCTTTATTACTTATTGAAGGGGTATTGTAAATCACTTTGGAATAAAATTAGCAAAACAATTTCAGAAAGGTAATCCCATGAAATCAAAAAGAAAACTTCATCCTAATGCTTTCGGTAGACGGGATCCAAGGTAACAATGTTGTAAATCTGACTCGCCTACAGTACATGCTTCTGTGGTTGTGGTCCATTCTCGTAAAAGACTTAATCATTTTCTCTTTTAATCGTTTATGCAGCTCAGCCTCTGCTGAAAAACTGTAATCATTTCAACTCATTGATTGTTTTTCCACCAGAGATGTTCTAATCTATCACTACTGCCTAATCTTTGTGTCTGTAACTTGAAGCTTGGAAAAATAGTCTCCTTAGTATAGTTAATTCAACCTCCTGACAACTAGATTACAAATGCATTGGCCTCATAGACTGATGAATCTGAATACATGTAATACAAAGCAAACTGCGTCAGCTCAGCAATCTTCACGTGTATGGTCTTCCTCATTACTTTTATCCATTTCCCAGATACACAGCCCTAGGGGGATATTGGGCAATGCAATATGAAAGCGTGCAGAGTATAATAGCTAAATTAGAGCCCTTCCCATTCAGGATGTCCTAGAGCAACATAAACAGTAAGTAGAAGCAGCATGTACAGACTGCGGCTCACTCTGACAATATCTTTTCATCACTGCTGACATTATAAATTAGGTTTTAGACATGCAGCCATTTTTTGGTTCAGGTGTCTCCAGGCATCACACTTACGTACACACACTTGAAAGTTGCCTAACCAGTTCTTTCTGTTATCCTTTTGCTAATATAGCTTTACATCAACCTTTCCATTGCATGTAACATAGAATCCTACATTTGTGTGGTTTGTATGTTATCCTGGCCTATATTTGTTTCTATTAGAATTGAGTAGGGTTTGTCTTCGTTATATATACAGATTGCATGGTTGAAAACAAACACAGGTTGAAAAAAGTTACACAGGTTGAAAAAAGTTCATCAAGTTTGATAATTAGGAGAGGGGAAAGCAGCACAAGCAGGCAGCCAATTGTGATGCAGTACGTTTGCAGTGCTAATAAAGAGCATGTTGATAGTAGTGGAGACATGAGCTGATCAGCCTGCTGCTTCTACTTTCTACTGCCCCGGTCACAGGCTGTAGGAGGGACAAGACCTAATTAACAGAGAAAAATGAGATCTCCAGCCTTGCCAGACAGGGCTGTGCTATGTGGCAGAGCTGTATACATTGGACAGAATTGACAGAAATACAAATTTTGGGATGGCTAAAGCAGCTCTTTTATACAGTATGTATTTAAGCTGTATATTTAGATGGATGTTAGATTTATTAGCTGTATTAAACTGTATTATATTGTATTAACCTTGATGTTAGCTTTAAAACATAAATCAGAGATCAGTGAACTAGTTTCTAGTTTAAAGAGCAAAGCATATGTTGGAACTTCTTGCACAGCCTCACAGAGAAACACAAGCACACAGTCAGATATGCATGCTGCACATGGCCTGAAAAACAGGAAGGAAGTCACAGCTTTATTCTCTACCTTATTCAATACAACAGAGTATATACCATAGATACTGTATAACAGAACTTTTAAAAACTGCCATCTAGTGACCGAAATTGTATACTGCAGACATTGTTGCTATAAACCCAGGAATGTGTATTCTAACAGCATATTTGTCCACTAACTGTCCCTAATCATAGATTGTGAAGGGTACAACAAACATTTGATGACCACATTTAGGTGCAATCACAGTCAGTGTGGCACAAGGCATTCAGTCCCATCCATATACTTTCATATTATCTAAAAATGTCATTATTCTGCTACAGTTTCCATGATGGATATTCACATTTTTAAATGCCCCTACTGAAAACAAATGTTCTTCTAAAAAGTTCACTTTTCTTAAAGTCTATCTCAAACAAAAAAAACTACTCTTGCGGTGTGGGGGAAGCCACCCCTGCACATTTATGCCTAGAGGACAGTTAAAGGCTACTTTACTTAGCTGATGTGACACCCTCCGGCTCCCTCTGGGCTGCTAGAACGGTCCCCACATCCTCTTCATCCCTTCACTCTGGTGTTCTAAGGCAGGGCTCAAAATTTCAGGTCCTGAGCTACTAGCCAGGCCTTCAAAGTTAATCGCCACCGGTTACCTTGCCCTACCTCCCCTAGGAATGATAGAACACTGGGACAGGATGGGGGTGTAACGTTCCGGGCTTCACGGGGTTAATAGGCGGGAAGGCACCCTGTATGGTCCTGTACAGTTCCAGAAATGGTTGGCATACTTAGGTTTAGCTCTAATACCAGCTTAATGACACAGACAGAACCAGCCCTGCACACCTACTACGTCCCACCACAGCCACCCGGTGCTCTCCCGCCACCACTACTCACCTACTACATCGACAGTACAGGACCAAACAGCAAATCACCACCCGCCTTTCACTCGCAAATTGTGAGGGATCGAGTGGAAATTTTGAGCCCTGTTCTAAGGGCCACTGATGTCATCATGTCTAATCCAGATTCACTAGACCCGCATAAGACATGAGGACGCTGAGGGACAGTCCACAGTAGGAGCAGAGGAGAGAGAGGTGAGTGCCGAGTGTCGGGGGAGTGGGGATCAGGTATTCAAAAGTGCTTGACTCCAGTCCCCAAGGCATAAACGAGCACTTAACTCTTACAGTTTCGGGGTGGCCCCACTGCAAAGGTAGCTTTTTGGTTTGCCTGAGGATGGGTTTTGACTACCGCCAGGTTTACTTGCCTAATGAGAGGAAGACTGTTTAATGCTACTCACACAAATCCATTGGTTACATTTTGTTAGCAGATTTTTCCTTTTAGGAAAGAGGACAACCATGTTATGCATTAGCATTGTTCTGATATATCTCTTATATAAATATTTGCAGTCTTGTTTGACAAAGGAAATATATGAAAAAAACTGCATTTGAAAATATAAATTTTTACCTCTGCTAAGTACAAAGGGTATCTTTCAGAATATCTGTCTAAACTAGAACCTTCTAACACTAATTTGAAGATAAATAGGTTCTATTTTCAAGTAAAGGTCAGTGGAATCAAAATAAATTTGTACAGAAATGCTTTACCAAAAGGGCTGAAAGGCATTTGCCCCAGGCCGGCCAGTACCTTGACTTGCCATCAGAATTAATAATGACATCAGCTAAATTATTGCGGATGCATGTGATGTAAAATTTTGGCTCCCTGTTACTCCATAAATGTATCTGATTCTGCGTTTTATAGAGACAAGTGGCTTCTTTTTATGTTTGAACTTTAATATAACCATAAATTATACTTTGTGAGATACAGAGCACTCAAATATAAGAGTGAAAATTATAATTAAACATACAACATTAGCATTTATAAACCTAGATGAAGACCTAAAATTAGTCCGCACGTCTTTGCCTTTGGATTATCAATACATTTAGGCTGCTCTGCTTTTACATAATACGTTACCTGTTTGCATGAGCCACAGATGGTCAACAGTAAACAAAATATATATTCTGGTTTGTTCATTAAGTTTTAATAGAGAGTTGGCTTATCTACATGTCTTGAAAAAAGCAAGTGATGCCACTGATGAACCACACCAGCCAGCAACCAAATTGGGAAGAAGATAATATGGGGCCTAGTGCACATCTGCCTGCCTGGTCATCCTAAGAATGATGGCTTATGGGGCTGTTGTACAGTGAGTAATTTGGGGCTCACAACTATTTGTCCATTTAGTTACCTGCTGGACCTGTTTAGTAAATAAGACACCCCTGTGACCAGCAACCTGTATCTGTGTAGTTACATAGTTAGTCAGGTTAAAAAAAGACACAAGTCCATCAAATTCAACCTATAGAGATACAGAGAAAACTATAGAGATACGGGGAAAGTATAGAGATACAGAGATACGGAGTATAGGGGTTCAGCTTCACTACCCAATAAATAGTATGTAGCACTTAAATTGGGGAATAGCTACCTCCACTGGAGCACACACTGGGGATATCACACAGATGTTATGCTTCCTGACATATTCCCCATAGATGGCTTACAGGTTTTCCAAAGCACTTGAAATGGTTTTGTAATGAGGTAGAGAAAGACCTATTGTTTCTCTTGGCCACCTGTTTAGGGAAGCTAAACTTACTATAGTACAAACTGTGCTCTTCAGTTCAGATGCCGCTGTCACATTCACAAAAGGGTTTATTTCATTTTATCAGTATTAAAAAATAACAAAAACACTGTGATTCAATGACCTATGTCAATAAAACATGAAACCTTCCAAAGGAATAACTGCTTTTTATAGGTAACTGTGTGTGGCCAGTTTCTATGGAATAAAAGATTACAATTATGGCATCACATAAAAACTAAAACATAGAGTAAGCACAGCACATTATGGTTCAGATTCTGCACTAAATTTTCAGTAAGAGTCCTTTAAGGCAAGATACATTTTACGTTATGTGCAGCGGTGATTGTCAAATCAGAACAATTCAGTACATCTAAAAAGTTTTATTTCCCTCTGCATCGTCATAGCTTTCAGGCATGTTCTGTAGTTTTGCATTCCTGTGTTTTTTTCCTAGTGGTGTGTAGTAAAATAAATTGTTTTCTAAAATGGTTTCTCTTAGATATCTACAGCTTAGGCTCATACAAGCAGAAAAACTATAAATAGGACTGCAAAACAGTTTTGGGAGTAGGGTTGCCACCTTTTCTTCAAGCGAAACCCGAACACTCCAGCAACGCACAGTGATTTTTGTGGGAGAATGAGTCGTGGCTTGTTCAAATGTAAAAAGTGCCGCCCATTCATATTTAAATATCATAGTTGATACTATTGTAGCGCCCATCACCTTTGGTGAAGTGCTTACTATCTATTTAGTGTTAGCCAGGGCTGTATGCAGCCTGGTTGAATTTTGTATGAGCCAGCACATGGTTAATCCCAGGTGTCCAACCTTGTCTGTACCCCCAAGGGCGGAGTGACACTCTGTCACATTATGGGACAGCCAATAGGTGACACTGTGATATGTGTACAGGGCAGCAGCCAGTTACTGGGCTTTTTGTAGCCAGTGATGTCTGCTGACAAAGGATATATATATTGGTGGGAGGCCATGTGCTCGCTCTCTTGCCTGGACCAGCCATGGACTGAGGTTGGGTCCTGTTCAGCCTGCCCCTAGGCTAGGCCGAGGCCTGGGGGTGGGAGTTGGCTGAGCTGCTGAAGGAGAAGCCTCCTTGAGAGTTTGCAGTCAGGAGAATGCCTGTAAGAATGGAAGAATCAGGACACGTGTGGGCTTTTGAAGTGCCTGGTATTCAGAGGGACTTCTGAGCGGGGTCAGTGTTCTTCCAAGGATTGTGGAGATGTACTTCACGAAGATAAGATCTGGTGAGTCTGGAGCTATGGAGGCCGGTGCACCTAGACCCTATACCCTCTCTCCCTAATTAGAAGTGAATAAACTGTTTAACCAGCATCTTACGATTGGAGCGGACTTCAATTTGTGGGCACAGGAAGAGGGCGGTTAATGCTAATGGGGCAGTTGGAAATCTATCCCTAGACTGACTAGATATGGACCTGTTCATCCAGCGGCTCCTTCGGGGGTGAGCGCTACACTATTTTCAGTGGGGGGCAAGTAGCCCCTATCCTAATTTTGGTTGCCCCTGTCTGCCTGACATCTTGTGTCCGGGTTTTTGCTGCCTTGAAACCCGAACACAGCATTCAAAACCCGAACTGTCCGGGTGAATCCTGGACAGGTGGCAACCCTATTTGGGAGCCTAGGTCAGTGCCGCTGCTGTCAAGGTGATTGGGCCTTCTACTAAGTAGTTGAGGCTAGCAAAATGTAGCCTAAGGAATTTGTAGCTTTACTTGAACTTGGTTGATACTTTGTGAATACAACAAAAACTGTTCATTGTATTTTTCTGGAGTGTGGCTAGCTTGGATTTGTTATGAGCGTCAGCAGAATGAGTTAGCTGATTGCTAGCTAAAGAATTCCAAACTACTCTGAACCCTGCACATAACTTTACATACTTCAAAGCTTTGAAACTGCAAGAACTGTGAGTAAGTATTTGTCAACCACTCCTTACCAATTTAAAGCAACCTGATGGGATCAGTTTTTGTAGAAAAATACTGACCATGGTTACTCAGAGAGGCACATTGCAAGTAAATCTTATGCCTATAGGTTGGCCTCTCTACAATAAAAACACATTTCTTTGCTGAAAAGCATATAGCCTGGGTACGATTTCACTGACATGCTGTTGACATCTACCTGTAATTACTGTAGCACTGCCTGTACCATTACTATCTATTATTATTATTATGATAGCTTGGCTGCATATCAATCCTGACTGCAATTCCAGTAGGCTTTAAAAGCAGAACTTGGTAGCTTGCCAACTCATCCAAGAGCCCAATTGTATTAGAATATGTGCAATAGTTAAGTAACCTTATACCAAATAACTCTGAGGAGTCACACATAACAGTCTCATAAAAACAAAGCAAATTTATAACCTATTGATTAAATTCCAAAAACAAGGACACTGCACTAAAAAAAAAAAAACACATTTCTATAAAAAAAATGTGTTATATAGCAAATAGCATGCTGTTTCTTGCTCTACTTTTGTTAACTTTCAAGATTAAAGACATATTGTATATTTATATGAATAATACAGGTAAAGGTAACTACACAGCTGCTACTATACATTAAGTTCTGTTAGCTTGGTTCTATGTACGTTACATGGTAGCCTTTGCTCAATGTAAAAGTGACATTAAAGAATAAAATATCCCCCCCCATGCTGCTTTAAGGGCTTACCTCCTGATCCTATCATCTTCTTTCCAGTTGTTTTCAGCAATCCCTCCAGCACTGGTGCCGGTCTCTGATCCAGCGCTGACTGTTGTGTCTTCCTGTCTTGTTTTTTTTTAAATGTTTTAGCATATATCTACTGCCTGCTAGAAGTAGATATATGCAAAAAAAATACCCGAGGGTTTAATTATGCTTTAAATGCGTTTTACTTTGTGATACACCACAGGCCATCTCCAAAGAGATGTTCTCTGCATTGTATGGCTATTTTAAATTTTAGTTATATTTTTTCTTTTTTCATGATGGTTTTTTGACAAAGTGAAGGTGTGTATGTATGACATGGTGTGTCACATAGTCATAATACATTAGAAAATAGCATATATAACATTCTAATGAAAGACTGTAACACTGTCAACATTACACGTGCGACATCATACAGTATTCTGAAAGACACAGCAAAAAGTATTTTAAAGGGGTTTTTCACATTCTTTGAGCAAATTCAAACTTCCTTTCAATTGTGGGCAGATGTCAAGTTACAGTAGGTGTTCAACTACTCAGCTTTTAGCTGGCCCTACAAAAACAGTTCAGAGGCTAATGTAGAGCTTAGAGCAGCTATGCTTTTCTCTAATTTCCATGTCACTGGTTGGCACACCCTTTTTACACTTAACTACTTACTTAATTCATTATAGCAGCTATTAATCCTAAAGCTCTGCGAAGATCCCAGGTCAATACTTGAGGACTGATGACAAGTAGCATTGCTTTAGCTTATAATTAGTTTTAATGATTCTTTATCACAATATATTATAGTAATGTTTCATGTTTAATATAATAAAAGTAGTGCTCGCTTAGCTTGATCTAGTGAATTGAGCTCCAGCTGTGTGATGTCACTGCTATGATAATGACAATCTACAGAATAAACTGCACTGCCCAAGGTCCATCAGAAGACACACCTCTGATTTTGCTATAGCTAATTTCTTAACTTTTAACTAAAGACGTTCTAAAGACCCAGCATATTCTATATGATATAACATCAGCATTGTAATAGGAATACATATTATAGTTGTTTTTGATAATGCAATCAAAGCTGACCTTAAAAAAATCCCTTTTATGTAGTGAGTGCTGCCTTTCTGTCTGCCCATCACTTTCAACAACTTCCTGGATTCCCAGTGTGCTTTGCATCTCTTTCCCTGCTGCATGATGTGATGCAATCTCAATTTAAGACTACATATCCCATCAAGCATTGCTTCCAGTAAGCAATGATGATGTTACATTGTTCAGATGTTAAGTTGCAGTTCAGAAGGCAGACTTTGTGAGTTGTGAGTGAAATTGTGTCAGTGCATTGAGGAAGTAGATCCTATGGACATCTTCAATAATTAGGGGGTCTATTCACAAAGCTGCCGAAGGATCTGGCCGCAGCTTCGGCCGATCCTTCGGCTAGCTTCGGCACCAGGACCCCTTCGGTTCAGGAGAACCGAGGGGGTGCTGTACGGGCTATTCACAATAGCCCGTACAGCTCCCGATCACGGCCGAGCGGCTCAGACAGACTTTTAGAGTGATATGGTTATTAGAAGTGGGATAAAACATTTGGAAATGTAATATAGAAATACGTTTTTAGTTTTCGTTTTTGACCATAGATACTGTTCAACCCTATCTTTTATACTGTATCTCTCATTTTTACATTCTCTTTTTTATTATTGTGGTGAATCTGATTAGATTTCTGGGCAAATAAGAGAGTTCTGTCACAAGGCATATACCAGGCTTAGTTTGGCAGATTCATTACACAGCATTTCAGACACATAAACAGTTCCATGTTTTTCATTGCACTAGAAATTATTTCAGTTTATAAATGGTTGTAAATCTATTTTCGGGTGAGTTTACTACAGAGCGCTTAATTTGTGAGAAAATTATGACCCAATAAAATCTTGTAAAAGGTTTAAAAATCTGTCAGTTTGCTTTGTTTATTGGCAGAGAGAATGTGACATTTTGTAAGAATAATAAGCGTGACACTATCTATTATAATAGGATTGATATTCCGCACACCAGCCGCGCACAAGAGGTGATAATTAAGTGTAATTCTTTCAAACAACCCATAGGAAAATACTATCTTACAAACATGCTGTGTGCACTAATTATTTCTTTACTAAGGTAGAAACTGTTAACCAGAATAATAGTTCTGAAAATAGTTCTGGAAATATAAAATGAGTAGAACATGGTATAATGTATATTTATATATTATATATATTTTTCTGTATATGCTGTAATGTTGGGGAGCTCACAGATCAATCGCACAGCTTTTCCATTAACGAAAAGTCTTTATTTCTCTTTCAAAAGGCAGACAGTAAAGGAAGTCCAACATAAATAGCTTGTCTCCAGCATATAACATATATGGGCTCACCAATCCTCGAGGTGTCACACACACTCACAGTGTCCCAGTCCTGTAACAGTTTTAATTGCTTCTCTTGCAGCACTGCTGCTCTAGCCTCAATCCCCAGGGCCCCTGTCTGTCACCTCCAGACAACCCCAGTAACGTGCTAACCCGCACAATAGGTTTCACGAACCGCAGCACTCTGCTGCACTGGCCTCCACTCTGACTCCTGGGTGGAGTTCTCCCGACTCACAGGTGGAGCTCTGAACATGAGCCAGCATTCTTCTCATAAGGGCTGTGCCCAGGTGCACAATCTTTCAGTGCTGGTTAGCCCTAAAGCCTGGACCCAGGAATGGAGATTTCATCCCTCCCAATGCTCTTTGAAATCTCCCAGTTCCAGGAACCCATGCCAAATCCGGAAAACCTGGGAAGAACTGCAAAGCCAGCTCTTTCCCAGTAAACGTTTGCACTTTCTGGAACTGCTCAGCCCCCCTGGCTGAGAGACCTGGGTGACTATATTGCCAAAAGACACCCTGGCATTGCCAGGCACTGCCACAATGCATAAATGTTAAAAACATCAACATTTTAATCTACAACCCCCTTCTGTATCACAGTGAGAAATTCAAATTCCTATCAGGCTTATTTAAATAATACATTGCAGTAATCTACACAAACTAATTAAGAGTCAATATCCTACAGATCTGATTTCTAGAAACTGAAATGTGGTTGGTACCTATGGTTTAAAAACTATGCAAGAATTATGTCAGGCTGCCTGCTTATGTACAGATGTGTTAGTAGAGTGATGAACCCAGATTTCAAGCTCAATATTTAAAAGCTGTTCTCTGTCAATTGGGGTCTCCGGGAGCAGTCTGATGAGTATGTAAAAGGATGACACTGCCACAATTAAAGAACAGGTCAGTAAATGTTCATTTGTCACAAGAAGAGATCAATAGATAAAGCCCTAAAGCCCTAGGGCTAAAAGCTCCCCTTCATCCGGGCTAAGAAACTATACATATATATATACAGTATCTCACAGAAGTGAGTACTCCCCTCACATTTTTGTAAATATTTTATTATACCGTATAATTTCATGTGACGACACAGAAGAAACAACACTTTGCTACACTGTAAAGTAGTGAGTGTACAGCTTCTATATCAGTGTACATTTGCTGTCCCCTCAAAATAACTCAACACACAGCCATTAATGTCTAAACCGCTGTCAACAAACGCAAAGTGTAATTTCTTCTGTGTCATCACATAAAATTATATAACAAAATATTTACTAAAATGTGAGGGGTGTACTCACTTCTGTGAGATACTGTATGTATATATATATATATAATCT
>NW_017306390.1:637402-648615 GCF_000935625.1 Nanorana parkeri
AAAAAACAAAAATAAGAGTCTATTTAAAGATATATCTAAGTAATATCTAAAGGTAAAACCTGCATCATATGCATATAGACATATAAAAAAATAAAACAGGTTATGATACTGTCATAATTAAAACATAGGAAGCATTGCTTCCTCTAAAGTGTACAATAAGGCAGTGGCTCCCAACCTGTGTAACCCCAGGACCCACATTTGTCCTTGGACATTAAGTCGTGACCCAGGTTGCACTGCAATGGAACGCATGGCATTAGGGTACCATGCGTTCCGGTGCAAGCGTACGAACTGTGGGTGGGAGGTGTGTTTGGGGTACCATTCAAATGAATGCATGGTAGATGCAATTGCATAGTACAGTTTAGCGCACTGTACTAGTGTGAACCGGCCATCAAAAACACTGACATACATGCACAGACACAATCTCACACACTTACAGACATTCTCATACACACTCCAAACATTTTTTTATTTTTAAAAATAAAAATGTAAGATCCACTCAGTCTCCCTCTAGAGTGGATCCTCAGCCTGGGGTCCAGTGTGGGCTGCAGTGCTGTGACGGAGCTCCATCCATACATGCATTACTTGTACAGCTCCTTGTACAAGCAATGTAGAGGTGCTGGTAGCCAGAATGTGACGTCACTCTGGTCCAGGCACCTCTACAGGACATGTGAGGGAGCTATAAGCAATACATGTATGGATGGAGCTCCCTCGCAGCTATAGCTCCAGTCCATCTGACCTCAAGCTGACACTCAGTGCTGGGCAACATATTTTGAATGGCTGCTTGGCAGGAGAACTGAGAGTGCTGCACTAGGGGGAGGCATAGGAGCCTCTCACCTAGAAAAGTGGAAGGAATGCGGCAATTCACTGAACATGGGGTCGCGACCCACTTTTGGGTCATGATCCAACAGTTGAGAACCAAGGCAATAAGATAACCATATGTCCTATAGTTGTTAAGTTAGTGTTAGGGAATCAATTCTGGGTTAGGTTTAAGGATTAGAGAGTTAAATTAGGCTGGGGTTCAGAGGTCAATGAGATTGGGGAAACATTTTGCTTTTTCATTTTGCTTTTTTCCTGTTATCAGTACCAAAGACCCACACCGAGAGATACCATAAGCTGAGCTTCCAGTGCTGAAAGCCAAAGAGGTACTGAAGAAAGACATCTTGTAAGATTATACATTTATATTCCACTTGTTCAGTTTTGATCTCTAAAAACATTAAAATGACTGTTCGAGTTCTAATTTATAGGTCTGCAAATATATCCAGCAGATCTGGTATGCTAGAAATGATAGCCTTATTGTCCAGTGTAACTGGCAATTCCAGTACACCTCTAATTTAGCATTGGGTGGAGGCTGATTGAGGCCTTAGCTCTGTCACTCAAGCTCATATATGGAGACCTGCTGTGACTATTTGCAGTTATGGCGTTTCCCTGCTGATCTCTTACTCAGTGCACAGCTTGCTGTGCTTTTCTGTGATTCAGAAGATTCCATTCAAATCACTGGGGCTGTTATTTAAGTAACAGGCAATTGAATGATAAGGAAACTGTATGTATGTAAAAACATTCTGCATTAGATAACAAAGTCACCTTCACTAAAAATGAAATTATTATGTTTGTCCAAGGTTCTAGTTTAAGTATATGTTTAAGTGTATCTAAACCAAGAACAAAAATGTAATATATTGCAGCTTACCAGTTCTTAAATGTGGTGGCTGCATTATTCCATTTTTTAGGCTTTTTTACATTTATTTTCACCTGCGGATCCGGCCAGTAATACACTTCCTATCCTACGGTGACAACGCTCACTCACTGTACTATATCTATGGAAGGACAGCATGGTCAACCTAGGGCAAGACTACAGAACACCTACCCTTCTCCTCAGTTTCATAACATAAAGAGGAGGTGGTCTGCATTCCACAGAGTGCAGCACAGACAGAGAGCAGAGGATGTTATGCGCTTACTAGATTTCTGCAAGGATCAAGAGGTATTTTTTGCACTTATTGAACAGGTATAATAAAATGCTTCAAATGGAATATGGAGAACACAATAAGAAGCACCGCCCCTCCATGACTCAGGAAAGGAAAAAGCCAGGTGCTTGCTGCTGGGAGCACATCCTTGCTCCAATATGAGCCCCTACAAAGAGAAGAAAAGCTGACCACAGAGGGGGCGGACCTTGGGCGGGACACCATTTATGTGGTATAAGCTTCAAATAGTATATTTAAAGTGACTCTGTTAGCACAGGGATACTTGACAGAATCACAGGCAATAGTGAGGCTCTATACTTACCTTTCCAGTGGCCCATATTTTGAAATACAACTTCTTTGGTACTTGCTGGTCGTTGCAGGTATTTACCTAATTGTATGGGTCAAATACCTGTTGACCCCACTGCATGCAGTGGTTCCTCCTGCCAGCTTGAATGTCCTGTAGTATGGTACAAGCTGGTGGGAGAAACCACAGCATCCAGCGGCAGGAGCAGGTATTGCACTAGCCCTGAAATGTGGAATATCTGCAGCGGCTGGTGAGTACCAAAAGAGGTGGTGTTTCAACAAACAGCTTCCTGATGGGTAAGTATAGAGCATTTTTTATTACAGGTTTATCATTTTTTTTACTACAGGTATATAATTCTTTACAAGAGTCACAGAAGAGTGCTGACAGGGTCACCTAAACATACAACAAGGGAGCAAATAAGAGATGGTAATTGTTAGGGTTTACACACACCTTGAATGACATGTCATTATGTTTGAGACCACAATGCCCACGCAATTGTTTTCTAACATACTAATAAAGCTGTCAAATGTTGCTTCCTGAAACATAAAGAAGCCTCTATTGTTATAATACAACAATTAGTATTGGTATAACTGTGGAAAACAAAATACCAGATACACCAAGGTAGCCTGAGTGCTTAAACGACTTCCCGCTAAGCAGATGTGATGTAAAACAGACAACTGATAGATAATTCAGTGCATCACTTTTCTTTGGTACTATATGTTTAGCATAGGCTACTCTAATTAGACATTTTGTTCTGTCACTTTGAGATCAATATTTCTTACTGTATTTCCACTTGAGTACAAATGAAACGTCTTTTTCTCTGGAACAATGTAACTAAATACAGCAGAGCCCCTTGATAAAGCTATTTCTACATGCTCTGGTGGTCACACTGCACCACTTAGCAGATTATTGACTGAAATATCAACATGGATAGTGCACTCAGCAATAACATAAAATGAGCAATACAAGAAGGTCATTCTGGCAGCACAGGAAATACTGATCGGGGTAGATTAGATGCTGTGACTGTGACAACCTATATCATCAAATATTAAGTTAAAAATAAGTCATATTGTACAAGGTACACAACCTGCTCACCAACTATACTGCCATGCAGGTAGCACTATAATGTTTGCAGAAGACCATAGAATAGAGGGATAGAATATACCTAGAATATAGAATAGATCTTACCTTGCAGTCCTTCAAACTTGGTATGTATAATTACATAATTATGTTTATGTTTTTTCCAACCAGACAGTACACAGCTTCTGACAATTGCCATCTTTGTTTTGCCTCCAGAAAGTCAACTCTAAGATGTTTGGCTGCATGTGTGCTCTACAGTACAATGCATTGCAGTGTTATCTACAATGAATGATATAGCAACACACTGCATATGGAGCACATGCATTGTCTTAGGTTGCAGATATGCACAATGATGTACAAGTGTAAATGGGAGCTGAAACTTTGGACTGCATGTAAATGTGTTGCCCCGCACAGGTTAGGCCCCTATTTCTGCTTCTCAACTTTTAAACATGTTAACGTTACAAGGTCAGTATAGTCCCAGACTCCCAGTGACTAGTCAGTGTGGGAGTTGAGACAGAAAATGCTTCCTCCTGCCTGCAGCAGACTGATGACATCCTCCTCCTCTCAGCCTGCGCACAGTCACTTCATCCTTTCAGAATGTAAACTATCATAAGCCCTCCTAACACTCCTGTATTGTATCGTATTATAACTGTCTCCCTATATTTTGTCAAGCACTGCCCAAAATGCTATATAATGCTATCCGGGGGCCTAGACTATTTTGCGCCCTTGGCAAGACCAGCTACTTGCACCCCCCAGGCCCCCTCCTGTGGCGTGGTGGATACTTTACAACATACACAGGGACATAATGGAGAACAAAAGTAGCCACCCTTGAGAAGGAGGGACAGTGTCAGCATGAATTCAGAGATGATTTGAGGATCTACAGATGAGTGATACACAAATAAGATACATTTTTGTTAATAGTTAAGGTACTTGAATGCATTTTTAAGATTTAAATCCTGAGTTAAGTGTCACGACAAGGCGTTACAGGTGCATGCAGCAGGAGTGCCTGAACAATTCTTTATTCTGCTTTGCAGTACAGAGAATCCACTTGTAAACACAACACCATATGTTGGCTTTATAATGGCTGTGACAATTGGGTAAAAATTCTGGTAGATTCTGGTGGGAATATTTGGTCACTAGAATTACAGAGAGCTATAAGGGGTCAGCATGTATTTATCTTGCAAACAGGCACACAAAGAAATATCACTAATGAGTACTATTAGTATAAGTCAAATATTTTTAATACTATTAGTATTATTAGTATTATTAATAATAATAATATTGTTGTTGTTGTTATTATTGTTATTATTATTACAACAAAAAAGACGGAGCATTCCTTCATTTGGTTACTATAGTTACTAGCCAGTATGTGTACTTTTTTATATTAGAAGAAAAAATCATGATGTACTTTCTTTAGTAATTGTGGCTTTTAATGATGCCGAACCAAATTTCAGTAAAGATATTTTAAAAAGTCATGCTTGTAGTTTAGAACATTAAACTCATCATACATCATAATAAATGTCAATGTGAGAAGATTACATCATAATAAATGTTCCCAGTGAATTTGGAAATAAAGCACGACTGTGTGTTTACAATATTCTAACATGTTTTTATTAAGTTGTATACAGTCTATTCTTTGATTCGGGAGGAAAAATAAGAGAAAGCATTAGACATTTTATAGCAGGAAAAATGCCCGTACACAATTAATCTCCCATACAGTAGTAGGGTATATACACTGTACGAGTTTTTCATTAGAAGTTATTTCTATGTGTCTTGAGGCTCAGTCAGACATAAAGTAAATTGGATTAGACATGCATGAACATTTTCTTTTGAAAGGTATAATTAGACACGCAAAATACTCATAGATGCCTACATTGGTGAACTTTTACCTACAGTCCACATCATGAAGTCATAATTTACTTGGTTTAATTTGTAAATACTTGTATACACATGTTAGCACTCATGTCAGTACAATACTTGTCAACCCAATGCTGCATTAAAGTGGAACTACAGGCAAGCATCTAATTTAACATTAACATTTAATAAATACATGGTTTCTGAATTACCTGCAAAAGGATTCTGACTAGCTATTGTTAGGATATACACCTATGTTAGTCATTAGGGTCACTCTGCTGCTTTCTAATTAAGAGCTTATTTGCACTGTTCCAATGTGTTGCAGTGCTCTACTGCACAAACATTAACCTATGGCATTCTGCACATTAATGTGCATTGCATTTAGGCAGCCCATTTATTTATGAGAGCATGGACGTGCAGTATTTTTAACAAAACAGCACATGCCAATGCACTGATAGATTACACCAAAATATCAGTGAGTTGTGCTTTGCTGTCTAAGTGCATTTGGGTGTCATTCAAATTGAATGGCGTTGCTGGGAACTGCACTGTGTTTCATGCATTATCATGCATTGCATTATCATGCATACATTACTGTGCATTACCATAACACAGTAGTGTGAATTGGCTCTTAAAATTACTGCTTCCTTCGTCAACTACCTGCTCCTTGTACAGGGGGGATTCTGCTGACTCGGAAGGCTGGAAGTGGAGAGGTCACAGGTTTAGCTGTTAAACCAGTGGACCTGAACTCAAAAAAATATATTTGCTGTATGGAACATTTAGGAATGTTAGTTTTGTCGAAGCACTTTCCTGAAAGACTTACCTTTTGTCTGAAAAATAGTATTGTACTTTCTGGTATGTTAGGGTGCCTAGAAACAGCTGTACATAAAGCCTCATAGCTGTATATCTGCAGTGTGAGATCTAAGACATTGCTGCCTCTGACTGCTAGATTCCGAAATTTTGGAGTGATATTTGGTGATGTCACTTATGGACAGCTCAATGTTCTCCTTGCTGGAGGCTCTACCAAGATGGCCACTTCCACAGAGACACAGTGCAGAACAAACATAGGGGTCTATTCACGAAGCTGCCGAAGGATCTGGCCGTAGCTCCGGCCGATACTCGGCAGCTTCGTGAATAGACCCCATAGTCTATAACGGGGAAAGATCAGCTGCAGGTAAACCACAGGCCATACTGGTGACTAGTCCCTTGCCCTCTGCCAGCTTACAGCTTCAAACTTTCAGTTTATCTTTAATCAGGAACTACATGTGTCACTTGTCTGGTTATGCAGTGTGGAAAGGTGTGGAAATCACAACCTTGGCTGTACATAATTACAGATTCACACTGTGTTTACTAAAGACAATACATCAAATTATTTTCCATACAAACCCTTTGTAACCAACTGCACATAACTCTAGATATCTATAGCCAGAAACCTATACTAATGTTTATCAATACCCAAAAGGACTCATTTACTAAGTATAATGTAACAAAAAGTATTTAATCGTCTTCATTATTTATTGCTTTAAAATATTGATATAAATGATATTCAAATAGCAATGCTAGTATGTCTTATTCGTACACAGATCAATGCCATAAAAAGATTTAAAGGGAATCTGGTATTAGAAAAATATCTGTGCTGCCACTGACAACCTCATTTAAAATACTAGCTGCCAGGGTGTCATACTGATTCTGCAGCTTCACTGTTTGGTGTAACTCTGACCTACAACTAGTATGATTCAGTAAAGACGCCTCTCCAGACCTGTATACTAGTTCTGGTTTACAGGCACACTTAGAGGGTTATTCACAAAGCTGCCGAAGGCTATTTGGCTATTCACTTCAGGCTTATACAGCTGATTTCAGCCGTACACCGACTGAAATCAGCCATACATCGGCTTTTTTTTGGCTGGCTCAGCATGTTCGGCCGACCCGATATGCAAAAGGAGTTCGACTCAGCCGATCCAACATTTGGATCGGCTGAGCCAAACCTTCGGCAGGCTACTCGCTGCTGTTCGGCCTATTCTCATAGCAGAGTTCTCCATCAGGTCCACCTCTGCTGATTGACAGCAGCAGTAGGCGGGTGCAAAAGCCAGCCTACTATTGGCTATTCCAATTTGAAATGGCCAATAGCAGCCTAGCTATTCATTCCTATGCTATTTGTTGTTTTTTTATTTCTTTACTCTAATGGCAGCCTGTGGCAGCTGTCAAACTGATAGAAAACTTTTTTTTCGTTGTATTCAGACAGCAGCCGCAAGAAAAAGAAAAATGAACAGGGAATCGGCCGATATCAGGGGGGAGACAGGCAAGGTTTGGTCAGGGCATTTTTTTTATTTTTAAATGGGGGGTCCCTCCTAACATTTATAATGTTAGGGAGGAGGACCCCACGCTGTGTTTATTTATTTGTTTACATATTGCGGAGAGAACAATCTGCTCCGGCAGACTGTTCTCACCGCTTCGGCTGTGTGTTAAACTCAGTCGAGCCGAAGCATATGCCTTCAGCTCGACTGAGCCGCTCGGCCAACTTCGGGAGCTGTACGGGCTATGGCCCGTACAGCAGCCCTTCGGTTCTACTGAACCAAAGGGGTCCTGGGGCTGAAGCTAGCCGAATTTATAATATGATAAACAATACATAAAAAAATTGTGTTTGTAAACTGTTACTACATCCATTGACATTATTATATACTGTAACATTTATTTATCCACTTCTTTTTCCTATCTATTCCCTACAGAGCTATGCTGAATTTCTTTGTGCACAAACCTCATGAAAAACAAATAAAACCCAAAGATTGAACCATTTAAAAAGTGGAACCCAAGTGAAAACAGACGTGCTTCTGGAATAATAGATACAGGAGAGGGAGCACATCTGTGACAATTCAAAGTGCTGCACAGCCCTGATCAAATAGTATCAAGGACCTGACTGAACTTTGAAGATGTTCCAGGCATCCCAGAAGGTTCACTTAACCTTCAATCCTCATCCTTTAATTATCTGCATAAAATAAAAATATACGCCCTGATGTTTTCAGTAGAGATCAATGTTCACATACTGGGAAGCTAACACAATATATAAAACGTGACCTTTTCTACCAGTTATTTCTTGTTAACGATAACCTGACTACTTTATTAAAGAGATGCTGTCATTAAAAGAAAAAACTCTGCAGGTATAACTCTGCACATCCCTGAAGCAGACTTAATACCTTTTCTTGTCACAGACAAATCTCTGACACTTCCCGGTAGAGTTGGAGCTTGCCACATTTTCCCCAATTCCTATTGGCACATCACTATGATGGACAGCCGGCCAATAGGAATGCGCAGGAAGCGGTGGGCAAGCTTTTGACACTATCTAGCATCTAAACATATCTAAACAGATAGATATATATCTAAACATATCATACATAATCTGAGGACATTATGACACAATCACGTGTTTTTTCACATTTCAGAGTGTATTAACTTAAAATAAAGCTCTTTCATATGCTGGGCCGAGGTAAAAAATACATACTATACGGAGAATCCAGGTTTAAATACTATTTCTGGAGGAAAGAAAAGCTGCTTTTTCAATCACTGATACTCACATTGTAAAGTGTTAGTCACAGTTTTTTAATGGTATTGTAAAACCAGAGATTTAATTTATTTTTTTGCGCAGTGAATATATGCTGTGTTATATCATTCATACCACCTTGTCAATTATTCAACCACTTATTCAGGTTTACAAGACTGTTAAATTATTGAAATAATATATCTACTCGTTTCTGTTATGTACTGCCTTTATTCTTCGTAGGTCACAACACATCACCTAAGTGATTCTGTAGTGTAGGGGCTCAAACTTTGGTGACAGTTCTTCTGGGGCTGCTGTCTCAGAGCTTTTATATGTCCAAACAAAGGAGGTTTTTACAGGTAAATACCATACCTAAATCATATTTAATAAGAATATAAACTTATGGAGAGATTGTTGTTGAAATAAATGGTCTGGTGACAGACTGCACGGGTGCCTCCCTCCTAGTGCATTGTTGGAAGCAAGCTCTGGGGAGCCAGCACCTGAGATGGAGCAGAGTCACGACTATGGGGTCTATTCACTAAGCTGCCGTAGGCAGCCGAGTGAATGACCGACCTGAAGTGAGCCGAACACTGTTCGGCTATTCACTTCAAGCTGGTACGGCCGCCCAGGAGAGAAACACTGCTTTTTCTTTTTTTTTCTTTATTCTGACACAGAGCCGTGCCAGAATAGAAAAAAATAAAAATTTGGCCATAGGAATACATTGCTAGATCCCTATTGGCTATTTCAAATTGCAATAGCCAATAGCAAGCTAGCTATTGTACCCGCCCTCTGCTGCTGTCAATCAGTAGTGGTGGTCCTGCAGCAGAGGGCGGGTGCAATGCTAGTTTGCTATTGGCTATTGCAAATTGAAATAGCCAATAGGAATCTAGCAATGCATTCCTATGGCCAAAATGTTTTTTCTATTCTGACACGGCTCCATGTCAGAATAAAGAAAAAAAAAGGATAAGCAGTGTTTCTGTCCTTGGCGGCCAGGAGCTGGAGACTCCCGGAGTGCCAGGGAGAGTTAGGCTGTCTGGAGATCAGTGTCCCTGGTTAGCTGGTAACCAGGGAGGCTGATCTCTCTGCAAGTGGCAAGATCACAGCTGGCTCCGCCCAGCTGTCAGAAGCAGGCTGTCGGCCGGCCACTCGGCCTGCTTCGGCTTTCAGCGCGGCTCAGCCGAGCCGAGACATATGCGTTCGGCTCAACTGAGCCGCTCGCCCAAGTTCGGGAGCTGTACAGGCTATAGTGAATAGCCTGTACAGCAGCCCTTCGGTTCTACTGAAGATCACGAGTGGCTCCGCCCAGCTGTCAGAAGCAGGCTGTCGGCCAGCCAATGGCCGGCCGCTCGGCCAGCTTCGGCTTTCAGCGTGGCTCAGCCGAGGCGAGGCATATGCGTTCGGCTCGACTGAGCCGCTCGGCCAAGTCCGGGAGCTGTACGGGCTATAGTGAATAGTAGTAGAACCGAAGGGGTCCTGGGGCCGAAGCATCAGCCGAAGCTACGGCTAGATCCTTCGGCTGCTTTGTGAATAGACCCCTATGTGTCTGTTTTAAGTATTGCAATTTAGGCATTGGCTATTGATAGTTGACCTTAAGTCAGAACCTTTGTTGCTTAGATCAGAACTACAAACTCCTATTCTTTACAGTCAAGGAAACTGCCATCCTAGCCTCTATGTGGATTGCAGATGTCATGGTGCTGCACATGTAATCAGCTATGACAGTAGCCATTTGAGGGCTTGGAAATTCAGTTGAGAGCTGACATAAGCAACCTTGACAGTAATAAGTAGTAAGACCTCCAGAAATGTAAAAAACTTACCCTTGCAGTGGCGCTACACCTGCTCTGCAAGGGGTAAGTGTTTGTTTTGTCTAGCGGAGTCAAATAAAGCAGTTTTACCTGCCTGATCCTAGGTCAGCACTCACCTCTGCCCCCCTCCGCTCCGGCTATGGAATGTCAGTATGCTTGTGTCCAATGCACAGTGGCGTAGTGATTAGCACTTCTGCCTTGTAGGACTGGGGGTTCTGGTTCAAATCCTGGTCAGGTCACTATCTGCAAGGTGTTTCCATGTTCTCCCTGTGCTTGCATGGGTTTCCTGCAGGTACTCTGGTTTCCTCCCACACTCCAAAGACATGCTGGTAGGTTAGTTGGCTCCTATCTAAATTGGCCCTGTACTTAAGTGAGATAGGGACCCTATATTGTAAGCCCCTTGAGGGCAGGGACTGATGTGAACTTAAAGCGCTGTGTAAATTGACGGCGGATCAGGAGAGTATATTTGATTTATTTGACTCTATAAAACAAAAGGAGCTCTTAACCCTTGCAGTGTGGGGGTCTCAACACTGCAAGGGTAAGTTTTTTAAATTCCTAGCGCTCTTCTTTAAAATTGAAATTTTAAAGATAGATATTGCTCCAAAAAGTGTGCCATTGGAAAAATCAAAAGCATCTAATATTAGCACATAAGTCTAGTCTTACGTTATGATTATAGGGCTTGCTGAAAA